>NW_010139781.1:5854-15089 GCF_000699245.1 Pterocles gutturalis | reverse complement strand
AATAACGTAAAAAGTATGGCCTCTTACATCACTTAATCATGCTTAGTAGTGGAAGGGGCAGACAATAATCTGACCTTTAAGGAGCAGCTGTCAAAAGGAGATCAAAACCATCCATTTTCCAAAAACAGTGGCAGAAGGATACAAAGATGTTAAACTGCACATGTGGTGGACTGTGTCCTTAAGTTTCTTCCAACATAGAGACCACATGCTGTTAACCACTGTCAGCGTCTCCTTTCCGTCCCACCTACACCAAATCCCACAGGCAGCCTAATAGTTTTCATGAAGAATACTATTTCAGGAAGATACTTAATATACTTAATTTATGAGTTAACAGGTTTTTTTCTTTGAGAAGAAAGCATAAGTAAGCAACCCTATATGTCAGTTTGCACAGAAAACTATAGGTGTTCCAGAAACAGAAGAACTCTGTTGATGTTCATGGGCCACAGAGCACTGTGACAACATCTGTTTTGGTATATTGTAAGAGGACAAGCAACCACCATTGCTGGTTCCTCTCTTCCAACCTTACCTAACACAGATGAGTAATAACCAGCTATTACTACCACAAAGCAGCTGCTTGAAGACTCTGAAACAATGCGTTGGCTTTGTTGCACGTCAGAGAGGCCTTGAAGCTCTGCACTCCAGCTTTGCTGTGAAGGCTGGGTGCCAGGGAGAACTCTAACTCCAAAGACCACAGGATTGGCTTTTCAAAGTCATGATTCAAGCACAGTAACTAGGAAATGTAGGACACAACACATACTCGTCTTTCTAAAGGACTTCAGTGCCAAGGCATACTGATTTCTAACCTTTCTCAGTTTGTAAATTAACTGTTGTTTTGGTTTTTTTCCTCCATGTTCCTTTAGGTCATCCAGGGAATGCAAGGATCTAGTCTGAAGAATAAGAAGTTAATGGCGGTAACAAGCAGATATAGATAATGAAGCTCTGTGAGAGGGCTACTCTTTTCAGAACTAGCTTTAAAGCTCATCACATCTCAAAATTTTTTATATTTCAAACACATACATAAATATATATACACACACACTCACAGATGGAGAAAGAAAGCTATTCAAACTTTTATGAAATTTTATTATTTTCAGGCTAAAGAAGAAAAAGTGTTTTTTTGGTTTTTGTGTTTAGATATTTGTCTGAGCCTCAGAGAGAGTGGATAATCATTAGTTTTACTGAGTTTTTGGCTCCAACTTCCTTAAAAACATTCAAGCAGCCTACTAAATTCACTGCACTTTCTGGCTCTTATTTATTTGTAAAGAGCGGGAACAGAGGTTTTAACCTTTTACCTCTGTGAGGTGAGTTTCCCTGAGTGTTTCTTAATGTCATATGATTAGGGATAGAGATGGCCTAGAGGAATAACACATTGTACAACAGGAGACAAGATGACATTAAGCTGCCTTATTTTCTCCATATCAAATAAAAATGATTATTGCATAAAATTAATCTTAGGACATGTTTAGTGATCGATCAGTACGTCTTTTTACTATTTCAAAGGAGCCTGCTCAGATGCCATAAATAACATTTTATTTTTAAATCCAAGTTATTTTCCAGCTGCATTCTTCTGTGTCTGTCACTGTTAAAACATCTTCTTTAAAGAGCTAAGGGAATGATAGCTCATCACACAGGTAGCCCTGTGTGTCATTTTGTTTTCCTGTCACAGATTATTTTATTGTGTACCTCACTTACTTCCAGACAAACTTTGCTACAGTTCACACAGTACTAAGCATAGATTTCTGCAAAACCGTGTTTGATCTTTCTTCACACAAATGGATAAGTATTAATTTCATGCTCCTTTTTAGAGTTTAACAAGGTTACTCTTGCATGTCAGTATTAATTTAGAATTTACCTTAAGCATATATAAATATTTAGTGAGCTTGAGACCAAATTCTATCCTTATCTGTAAAGAATCGAAAAATGTTGAAGAACACAAAATAGTTCTTACTGACAAAGAATTTCTGAAATAAGCTGCAGCTTTGTGTATTGACTTTTAGTCGTGAACAATAGTAAGTGTAAGATAAGTCAGCCTTTACAACCAGTACAGAAAGTGGAATCTGTCTCATTTTCAGCATTAGGCAATACATGAAACCCACCTGGGGATCCTGGGAAAGCCCGTTCAACACTCACTTTCAGCTTCGTTTTGTTTTTCCCCTCCCACTGCCTGGCCTACATGAACTCTGAAGGACATACAATCCTTCTCATTTTCCCACCTGTAACGAAGTATACTGGAGCAAAAGACCTGCTAGAAGAACTCGGTTACAAATGCTCTCTTAACCCATGACAGCTGCAGCAGTCACATAAATGGGTTGCATGCACTGTGTTGTTTTACTTTAAATACTTTCTGCCTTTAGAGGTTACTCTTTAAGCTGTCTTCTGTTGCCATAGGCACTCTAGGTTGAACAGATCTAGCTAAACACAAACAAGGTAAAAATAAAATGTGTGAACCTGTGCCTTGAGAAGAAGACACCCTGCCTTTTCCAAGTCTTCCACAGAATGAGCATTTTTGACAATATTTATATATGCTGGGTTTTCAACTCTACCTTGGACCTCCAGCGTACAACGATTCTACACATACACACCCACACTGTACACACATTGGCATATGGTATTTACAGTACACCTTCCATATTATCATAGAACTTTCTTATTTCCCACTATGAAACACAGAGAAAATTTATGCCGTGTTACATACAGTATGCTGTGTTCAAGTGAACTTTACTACATACAAAGTTTCAAGAGCAGGTCTGTGCGAATCATTAACTTTTCAAAAGGCACCAGTTTCCTTCTGTCACTAACGACATGCATAACAGTTTAATGTAATGCTACTTTTAATTATCAGAGCCCTTTCTTTTAAATATCAAATTTCCCTCTCTAAATTGTCCTGAGTTCTCTTTACAGTCTCATCTGTCACTGTAAATGTCATCACTTTATTCCTCCTTTGGATGCAGTGACAGGCCCACTCTTATCCCCAGCTTTATCTCTTTTTCCATCCTTTATTGAACTACAAAGATCCCTCTTTCATAGTTTACAGCTGTATCCGCTTTCCACACGTGGCAAATGATTGCCTCAGTAAAGGTATTTTCTGTTTCAATCTTGCATTTTCCCAAGGGAGAACAAAAGGGACAAGCTTTCTGGAGTTGGTTTCACTGAGAAAATTGTTTAGAATTGCCTCATTCCTCAACAGATTAACGAATGCATACAATCCCAGCTTAAGTGCTATTGTACAGCACAATTTGTCCATTATACTTTGTCCTTTCCATTTAGAAAACCCCCTCACCAATTAAAGTAATACAGCCTTCCAATACCTGCTCCCAATTAAATCTGAGCTGTATTACCTGCCTTGATGCAGCTGGTCACAGATTCCTACCACTTACTAGCATTCATTAGCCCTATTCATTATAAAGGGGCTGGTGGCAGGAATTCAAGCTCCTGGTTTTGTTCAGGGGCCATCAAAATTATCAGCTTTCAGCACAAGGCCCCAATAAGAACAGGATTAAGTGAGGGGAGAGGGAATTCATACAGTAGCAAAATGTCATTGTTTCTACTTTGCTCATGTCTCTTCTAGCCCAGTGCATCAGGAGCATCCAGTGGGTGTACAAAAGAAGACAGCTGGTCACAATTGGAAGAAAGCCTTTTCCTCATTTGCTTTCAGCATAGCTTGTAATTTTGTTTTCCCGTGCCTCTTGCCTCCCAGCCTCCTTACTCTGAAAAGTAGGCTATTGTCTGATCTGGAGCCTACTTACAGATGTGATCATTAACCACTTAAGGTCTGTTGCTGCAGGCTGGCTCAGTACAGTTTAAAGGCATCATTTCACTCATTGACAGAAAAAAAACTCTAATTTTTCTGGCAGTATGAAAAATAATTGAATTGGTGAGGTTTCACCGCTCAGCGGAATGGGGCTTTTCCAGGCATGTGGTGCTCCTGAGATGCTCTGCTGGGTGACGGCGTGCAGTGTGGCTAGTTGTATAGCAGGAAAAAAATCACCTGCTTCTCTTAAGTGGTTTAAGTGTCAATGCCCACTCTGTAATCAGAGCTTCCAGGATTTGCTGGATGGTTGTGGTAATAAGACAATCATCCACATTATAAGCTTTGGGGATGTCATAAGCAGAGGAATTTAGGGGGGAGAGGGAGAATTACTCTCACCTGGTACTCAGAGGTGGCACAAAGTTGTTGCTTTCCACTCCAAAAAAGACTGTGGTCATGTTGTGACCAGCTTCTGGCCCATCTAAGGACAGTGCAAGCAGGAAGACTAAAAAAGAGAGAGGAAACAATAATTTTACTTGTGAAGGTAGTGAATGGAGAGGCTTGAAAAACTCAGTCTAGCCAATTTTTGGACCAATTTAAAAATAATTCTTTACTGCAAACACTCATCTCTTATCAAGGATCAGCAACATACGCATATCCATAGCATTTTCTAAGGTGGTGGAGGATGTATATTAGTGTTTTCCTCTCAATTAACTTCTAGGCAATTTTCCCAGCTAAATACATAACATCTTTGGCAACATGCCAACCAAAACCTTAAGACCCGACACTAAATTCCGTACTTATACAGGCAGCTTAGATTTTCATGCGGTGAACTGGAAGAATGCCAGTAACTCCCACCATAAACCTAGCAGTAGGAACACTATATTTTTTTATCAAGAAACTCTACTTTACTTTTCCAAGACCACTTGAAAACTGCACCATTCTAGTGTTCCTTTAGCACAAAATAAAAGAAAGATTTAACCTGCTATTAAATTAACCCAATTAGCCATTTATTTCATGTAACCTTACACTTCTGATGGCATTAAATCAAACACACCAACATGTGGATTTTTTTTTTTTTTGTAAGTTATGGTAATTACACACTGCACGCTAGACAATAAATTTCTTGCTAGCCTTTTGCCCTGTTCTTTCTCTCTGGAAGAAGATTATTAGAACAGAAATGTTTCAAGACCACTCCTCATATAGCTCCTATAACACTCGATTGGAACAAGATGGAATATTTATGCACTTAAAAAAAAAAAACACAGGGAAAGACGGGGATGGGGGAAAAGAAAAAGCAAAAGGAAAAAAAAAAAGAAAAAAGGAGAAAAGAAAAGAAGATAAAATATTTCCAAAGGGCTGGCTTCCAGGCATGATAAATTGAAGTGCTGGTGAGACTGGACTCTATTTGCTGTCCCTGTCATTTGACACAGATCACGTACCAGAGGCCACTATTTGCTGGATGCTACATTTTTTTCCTTTTTTTTGGGGGGGGGGTGGAGGTGAGAAAGAAAGAAAGAAAACCCAGTTCAAGTAGAACCTGGCAACAATTCAGAATCAGAGTCCCCAAATCTGTCTCTACCACATGCGCAAGCAGAGAAGCCCCAGATCCATGTGTGGCACACCTGCCCCACTGCTGGCAGGGAAGCAGGGCATTCCCTCATGCCCCAGCCCTCCCTTGCCCTCCAGGTGCATCTTTTGCAGCCGGGTTGCCTCTGCTGCTACTCTGTGGTTGCTGGCAGGCCCCTTCATACCCTGGTGCCATTTTTTCCCATTTTCAGACTGGCACTGAAGTGGGTTTACCCCAGAGCAGAAGGGGCAGCACCCCCAAGGTGTGTGCTCTGTGCCCCATGAGAGGGAGCAGGGGCAGCTCCTCCACTGCCCAGCAGCATCCCTGCCGCACGCCCTGCCTGCACCCAGCCCTGGCAGGAAGGCTGTTGGCAGCATATTGGATATCCTCACGAAGCAGAGAGAGTGCCCTCCTTGGTTCTGTTTAGATATCTTCCAAGGGGCTTACTTTCAAGGAAGGCTCTGACTCCTGACCCTGCTGCAGATGGCGTAGCTGTTGCCTTGGCAGGCTGCGTAGCTGTTGCCTTGGCAGCCTGCCACTCACTGCCGGCCTCCAGCCTCACGTTTTCTTCCCTTTACAACGTGGGTAACCCTACTCCCTGCTTCTAATTTCTCCTTTCTCTTAAAAAGAATTTTTTTTTTCCTCTTCTGTTCTACTTCCCTGGCACGCACAGCTCTTTGGCTCCAGAAGCTTGTTAGGTATTTGTCACTGAAGATTTTATTCTTCCTTCCATGAAGTTCACTGCTGATGACGAAACTAGTGGAGCGCTCTAAGAAGCATCATGATATTCTAGTCAAAGGCAGCCAAAAGAACGGATGAAGTGTCTTTCCTTCTTCTTTTTTTTTTTTTTTCATTTTTTTCTTTTCTTTTTTCCCCTGGCTGTCAGTGTTTTAAATTCTCAATTAACTTCACTTGTAACCCTGCTAATCACTACCAATCTTTTGAATCTTATGTGGGTTTTTAAATATGGAGAGCTTTGTTATCTTCACAGACTTTTAAAGATAGATTGATAAACTGTAAATAGTACAAATTTGATATGGCAGATTGAATTGATATATCTAGAAGACATTCTGAAATAAATTACTTCCAATCCATTATCTGTTATTAACTCTTCAGAAATCACATAATATTCAGCAATGTGAAACATGAACAGTTTATCTGAAAATACATAGCCATTACTGTTTAATTCAAATTGAGTATTGGAAAAGTCCAATCATTTGCAATTTTTTTTTTTCTCTCTCTGATGAAACTTTTGCACCTCAGTTCCTTACTTCACCTTTATAAAATTCTTGCCTCTCTAAATATGGCCTCTGCTGTTCTGGGTTTACATCTCTTCATGTTTAAAAGTAAACCTTTAAAATTTTAACTTATGTAATACCTAGAATCAGATTTCTGGTACAGACTTGCAATGTGCTCTGTGTAAAGACCCTCAGTTTTGGACTCCCAAGAGCCAGGCCAAGATTCCAGTTTCCTGGTTTCTTCCTAAACGGGCTGAAGTGGGAGGGAAGTGAATGAGAAGATCATGAGCTGCCACACCTTTGGATGACCGACGAATTCACAGAGAGCCCTTGAGAAAAGTGTCACAGAGTCTGACCCACAAATTCTGACACAAAAGGGGAGATACGTTCGCACATGTGTTTTGCTGCTCTGAGATGCACTGTTGCCAACCATACTATTTCCATGTTTCTCGAGATTTTCATTTAATCCTGTAAAAACAAGGCTTGGAGTATTCAAGGGAAGGTGTTTCTTGAGCAGAGGACAGATACCAGAATTTCCCCAAAGGAGACTGAAAAACCTGATTGTAGAGTAAACTTGTCCTCGAATCCTATTAGCCAGAACATTTGATGCTGTCCTGTGGTTTGATTCTCTACCAGCTAACGGTTTCAAGTAACTCAAAATATTCTGATTTTTATTCAAACAGACTCAGTATATCCTGAGCCAGCTTCTCTGCCTCTTCTGGATCATCTTTTCCAGACACTGAGTTTTTCTGGTGAGGATGAGGGCAATACCAAATACATGTGTGTCAGTTCCCTCTTTGCAGCACACAGATCTGTGCTGTTATTGCCTCTCTTTATATTACTTCTGGACCCACAAAGTGGTGAGTAAACTAGCAAGAATTTCCCATCTCTTCACCCTATTTATTTACAATTTGTGGGTCACTTAAACACAAAAAGATAAAGGAAAAATCAAAACACACTTTCAGGGTGCCTCTTTTCAAGGAACGTCTTCCCTTTACCTGCATTGCCAGGGTTGTTTTCCATGGTGAAAAGTAGCTTTGACATGCCTCTTCTAACCTGCCTGGATAAGAATCTTAGCTGTTGTGGCACTGCTGCTCTTTGGGTTTGAATTTTCTCCCATATCTCAAGCAAGCCATTCCTTATGCTTTGAGGTACACAGTAGCTTCTTCTAACATCTATATTGCCTCCTGTCTGAAATGTATTTTTTCTCCAGTATAACTGGATGTTCAGAGATTTCTAGGGTGACAGTCTGTTTTCTCATATGCTGTTGTTGCCCACTGGACGTGGTCTTGTTTGCAGACCACGGTCCCTTGGAGAACTGTGGTCTTAGCCAAACAGGCGTGCACGTGCTGTTCACGTTTCGTATAACCCATTCAGTTGTGTGTCCAGATACCACAAATTATTGGAACTTCACTTTGACATACCAGGAATTTCTATGAAATATCTCAGTGATAACAGATGCCATCTTAGAATGGTTTTGGTAGTCTTCCATTTATCCAGAACAATGGTCGTGCTTAGCAACTGTACATGGGAAGAGACTGCTCCGCAGGTAGTACTGAGATAACCTTTCTGCTCCTCAGTTTGTGTTCAAATGAAGTATTGGTTGCCACAGGTACAATTAGATGCTTTACAAAGCTGAAGTAAAGCTGACTGCCCTCATTTTTCTTGGCTAACTTATCCTTCAATATTTGTACATTTTTTTCTGTCATGCTTTCAACTGTGGATATACTTTGGATGGTGAGCAAAACAGAGTTGCCATTATTTTCTCTGGAAGTGCTTTTATTTTGTCTTCAGCACTACTCTGTCAACTTTTTTATTTTATTTTAAAAAGTCTGTGTCCAAAATAAAGGCAAATATGTTATGCCTGTAAGAGACACACCAACCTTAGAATGTCTTTTGAAAGCTTCTTTGCATCATTCTTAGGTTCTTATTTCTAAGAAAGTTGCTCAAAATCTTGTTTGTGGTGACGTATACTTTAATTTCTCCAAGCCATATTGATGTACATACTTTCTTTCCATGAAACTACGTGAAAAAAAAGGCCTGCTCCAGGGTTTTCTTTAATGGCTTCTGTTCAGCCTGCATCTCTCTGTGGCTTTAAGATCACGTACAGAAGTTGTGGTGGTGCAGAAGTTGGAGCCTTGTCCAGAATGCTCTCTAAGATTTTGTAATGTGCTACAGGTCTTACTGTTCTACCACATATGTAGATGAAATTTAATGACATTTCTGACTTACAGTGACAATGAGAAACCTATTTTTTAAAAAAATAAAGAGTAATTATTTCTGCATTGGTGCCAATACTCTACACCTTTACACACTGTTATGGTTTTGTGTGGGGGGTTTTGTCTGGTAGCAGGGAGGGGCTTAATGGCTCCTTAAGCAACTGCTAAGAGTTCCCCCGGCTTCCAGTCTGCTGCTGGTGGCAAGGGAGGGGTTATAGTGGTGAAACTGCTTGAAGTGTCCCATGTTCAGACTGGACCCACCCCAGGCCAGGGCTGAGCCAATTGGCGCCTTTGCGAATAACAGATTTAAGAGGGGGCACAGAACAATGGGTTGGCTCGGCCCCAGGCAGGGCCCAGCTCGGGCGGGCCAGTCCAGCCGTCCAGCCGCCTGCTCGGCTTCTGCGAACCAACCTGCCACAGCCCAAGGCTCCGCCATGGCTCACCCGGGAGCCCATTTTCC
>NW_010139781.1:0-5451 GCF_000699245.1 Pterocles gutturalis | reverse complement strand
CAAAGCCTTTGGGCTTTGGGAAGAAGGGAGGGGTGGGGGAGAAGTGCCTTTTTGTAAGATGTGGTTTCTCTCTTTCAATATCTTGCTTCTTGTTGTAAATAGTTTATAAATTCAGTGGTTTTCTTGTTCTTCACAAGTCGTGTTGGTTTCTTGCCCGTGACCCTAAGTGGTGAGTGAGACCCTCCCTGTCCCTGCCTCAACCCACCAGGTGTTTAGCAAAGAATTGTCCCCCTGGTTTTATAAACCAGGACACACACAAAATAGACCAAACTGGGTCAGACCAATGGTCTATTTCACATCTTCAACAGTGAGCAACAGCAGACACCTAGAGAACAAAAAAAGAACAGGGGCAAGCAGCCTGTGATACTTCCCGTGGGACTTATTGAGCCATGGATGGTAGCTTTGGGCTTAATAGTCTTTGACAGATTTTTCTTCCAGGAATACGAACCCATCCAAACATTTGTCACCTGTAAAATTCTATGGCAAAATTTCTGAAATATAACTATGCCTGCATTTACATATCTGAGAGTCCTGTTCACAATTAACCATTTCTTTTGAGTTTTTGTCATGTAATTCTTTGATGCCGTGTGTATTCAAATACTAGTTGAATGAATTTTCTGCATTATTTTCATTTGTATTTCATATATCTTTTTTTGTGATAAAGCACCATCTTCAGAAAGGAGTGCTGAAAATAGCGAAATTGCTGGCCTTTTGTCCATACTCATCATAAACAGTAGATAAATTTTCTCTGCAGGATCCAAGGTGGACAGGTTGCTATTTTGTTTAGGTTTTCCAAGGATTGGTGCATGTTTGGACTTTCCTATTTTTTACTGGATTTGCTGAGCTATGCTCCTCCATTGATTCCTTCCTCCACTGGAAGACTGTGAGCTTCACAGTGTATTCTCCTTCTCTCCAGACTTTGGAAGACATTGTCACATACAGAATTGTTTGCATATGCATAGCGGTCTTGAATCTGCAACAATCTCACAGATACTACATGACTCATTTAAAAAAAATCATATCTGTTTTTTCTCCAAGGCACAATGCTTTTCTCTGGATTCTATTATCAAGTCTCAATATTAGTTTGCTAACAGAATTTACCTTTCGATTTTTTTTTTTTTTTAATTCTCTTTGCATTTAACATTTGATTCACCCACTGTGTGTAACATATGCCATCCACATCTTGCCGGTCTCATGGATGCAGACAACATTTCTGCTCTGCAAAGAGGTAGATTTTCCTATATTTTTTTTTCTCTGGAACATCACTCATTCAGTTCCAGCGTCAGATGTAAATGTTAGTAGTATTTCTCCCAGAAGCTGTATACAGGAAGATATTAGTTACCAGAGAAGTAGTACCAAGACGTTTAAGCTTGCTTCATCATTTTCTTTCTCCTTATTCTGTTTTGTAACCAAACAGTATAATTGTTGCTAAAACTCTCTCCTTGTAGGTGTTCTCCAACTGTATTACTCCCACTGTTTCACTGTTTGCCTATGTGATGTACTCAAACATAATGTCTAATGTAATTATCTTCCCTAGGCATGGGCGTTCCTTTTCCTTTGCATAGTGCAATTCACCGCTATTGCAAATGTGCATCAATGGGTTTCTGTCACTTTCTTCAACATAAATACAACACAGAAGTGGTGTTTTTGTCCTCACTATGGACTCCTTTTTGGTGCAAGTATGTATTTTATCACATTCTGACATTTAGGTATTGATATTTCTAGATAATGTCATATCCATTTGGATATCTGCTATGGACAGGTCAAATGCTTTGACTATCCTATTAAATTATTTTTCTAATGCTTGTAATTTTACTTCAATTACTTTTGATTTTGATCCTATATAGTATAATTCTTTTGCATTTCCATTTTTTTAAAACGTAGGTTTTTTTCAGTCTAGTGGGTCAACTAGCTCTTAGTCATTGTAGTGGGACATTTTTCTAAATTCTCCTTGCTCTTTTTTTTTTTTTTTTTTCTTAATAGGAGAATGTTTCAGCTTTAATTTTTCAAGGCAAACAATCACATAGGTTAAACAGCCTGTCTGGATTTTCTCCCTCTGCTTTTCTGAACTTACAACTAGCAACCCATGCCCTGTAGATACTGCTGCCATTTTTCATGGTGCATAGTAACAAATGAATAGCTATTTAGATTTTCAGATTACTTATTAAGAAGATATGATAAAGATATAATCTCATTCAATTCTTTCCATTCTTAGCCCTATCTTCTAATTAGTTTCAGTAAGCCATGCTTTACTTCTAACAGTATGAATTATTTTTCTTTATATTATTCACATAAATGTAGAGTAAATAAAGAAGGGCATACTGAAAATCTTTTAGGACAAATAATTTGAAGTACACCTTCCCTCTCAGCAGCTCATCTGAATTCAACACAATGGGGAGAGGAAAAAGGGAGATTGTTGAGTGAAGAGTCCTAGTGTCACCCTTTTGCCTCTCTTATCAGAGAAATCATTAGTTATCAAAATACTGCATTAACATTGTCCAGGACTTTTGTGATTTATTGAAGTGGTTTCACATGGCAGAGAGGATGCCTCTGTATGTAGCAGACTAGATGGTGAGGAGAAAACACTTTCTGGAACCCAGACCAGAAGAATGCATGGATCTAGACCAATGTCTCCCTCTTGAGGGGCACTTTTAAATAAATGTATATACATGTATGCATGTGTGTATATATATATTGCATATTTATGTTTATACATACACAGAGACAGCATGGATGAACTACTACAAAATTTCATCAGTCAAGACCAGTGGATATTATTTCATAGATTATTTCATAGAAGTCATCTCTTCGTGCAAGGACTACCATCACTTCCCATGGGAGCTAAACAGTTTAATCAGTTTGATATACACATGCAGTCATTTAGAAGCACACATTTTCTACAAGTTTGACTCACACTTCCTCTCTCCTGTTCTCCATTTTGACAATTAATGTGTTTTGCTACTGAAGTAGCTCATACACACAGGACCATTTTTCTCCCACGCACTCAGGTCACCATCAGTTTCAGCTGTGTTTTTGTCTCCCACACCTTATTGCTTTTCCGATGGAAAAAAAAAATGGAAAAACAGTGAAGTTAACTGGTATGATAGCAACAAGAATCACCTGGAAATGGGTAAAAAATTAAAAAAAAAAAAAAAAAAGAAAAAGAGAGGACAACAGCAAAAGATACAGTGGGAGATATCCAGAAACTAGAGTTGTCATCCTCTGAGAAGTTTTAAAAAAAGGATGAGATTTATTTAGGCATTTTGGGGACACTTTTTGCTTTTTATTTTAAAATTTTCTATCTCTATTTAGACTTTTAGTTAAAAATAGTTATGAGACACCAATATCACTACTGTTGTTTCTTCTTCAGAGATTAATTTCTTCAGGCAGTGCTGCAAAATCTGTTCTATGTAACTTTTCTCTGATGGCTAGCCAGAGGTTTTTAGGAACTCATTACTTGCCATTATCCCTTACAAGGTTTTTTTACCTAACTCTAAGATTCACTCTCCTAAATCAGTGACAAAAGGGCTGAGCTTTAGATCTGTGCCTCACATTCCTTTTGGTAGATATAGCCAAAGGTAGGCCCGGTTAAAAACATTTTGTGTCTTACATGGACAAGAAATGATCAGGAGTGTGAACAAGTATCCTCATAAATCTATACCTCTTTGGCCATCCACCAGAATGCACGATCTATGACTGTAGCTATACGGACCTGCATATCAACTTTTTTGGGTTCAGGAGTGCTGCTGCTGGAGATGATCCTGATAGGCACATAAGATGTGAAATGCACCTTTTGATCTCTCCTACAGGAACTGCAGGAAACCAGCTTTAACTAGGCATGTATTAGGTCAAAATGATCAAAAGGGTGGAAGAGGAGTTAACTAATAAAAGACTGTGACCCACTGCTCAAGGCAGGTAGCACTACATGTCAAGACTGCGTAGAAGACAGGTGTTAAAAGACCTCAGTTCCCTGATGTATGTAGGTTTGATCTTCCACAGGTGTAATGATTTTAATCTCTGTAGGATGCCCATTTGTCATCATCATTCCATTCATCACCGCTGAAGATCAATGGACACATCAGTTTTAGGCCAAACACAGCACATACAGTAACATATTGAACAAAATAGCATATGAGGGAGGCAGAATGGGAGAAGAAGGGGGTATTCATTCTACTTAGCATTCGATTCTTAACTTAGAAACCAGTTTTTCTGATCACTCAGTGCAGAAAGACAGGTTACCTTGGAGCAAAAGCCCTTACAGAGTTGTCCAGTACAAAGCCTCATGGTGCTACGGGAGGAGAGAATGTGGCAAAATTCTCTAAACTCCCATTGCTACTATCTTTCTCTAACCCCATAGTGGGGGGCAACAAGAAGGAATAGAGACTAGTTAGTGCATGCTCAGTTTCAAATATTCAGGGTCACAGTTGCAAAAAATAAATAAAAAGAATCAAGCACACATATAGCATTAAGAAAAAGGAGACTCCAAGGCCCCTTCCTTAGTCTCTCACTATAAATCCTGTTGCATATATTTTATTCGGCAGCAAGCTATTCCAGTATATAATACTGACATTTTTCAAACAAGTCAGCTCTGATTTCGAACACTGGAATGGTAAGAAGGACAATGGTATCTTCACCTTAATTCTTTGCTTTTGATTAACCTCTATGATAGCAGGGGTTTTTTATTTTCATTCTTATTTTTAATGTTTCTGCAAGTGAAACAGACACTCAGCTTCATATTAAGAGCCACAAAATCCGTTAAACACTTACTGATATAAAATCAATGATTAATGAAACCTTTGCACACTGGTGATGCCTTTAATAATTATTTCACAAGTCTGGACCCAGGTGTCATGATAATTACAACCAATAATGGCTCTAATACCTTTTGAATTGATTACCGTGGATCTGTTCATACTTGCCAAGACAGAAATAAGTGGAAGACTGCTGTAAATAGTCTGATTTGCACCTGAAAGTTTTTCAGCCTTTAGAAAGCCTCTATAAATTAGAAGTCTAATCGTGTGCATTTTTGCCCAGACTTTCTAAAATAGACGTGAATTTACACAAAGCACTGGTGTTCATTATACCCTCAGCCATGGTGTTATGTGGATGATTTACCAACTAAGTGATGAAAAAGCATGTTCACTATGCACCTTAGAAGACATGGGTTACTACATCCATCTGAAATATTTATATTTCAAAAATCTATAGAATCATAGAATAGTTTGAGTTGGAAGGGACCATGGAGGTCATCTAGTCCAACCCTCCTGCAGTAAGCAGGGACATCTTCTACTAGATCAGGTTGCCCAGAACCCCATCCATTCTGACCTTGAATGTTTTCAGTGATGGGGCATCTACCACCAAATTCCAACATTCACATTCCTGGTAGTAATAATAAAGTGCCTAACCTCTTATCACAGAATCACACAGACTCACAGAATCACAGAATGTTAG
>NW_010139780.1:0-251 GCF_000699245.1 Pterocles gutturalis | reverse complement strand
CCCCCACGTCCCCAGCCCCCCTGTCCCCATGTCCCCAGGGGTGTCCCCATGTCCCCTGTCCCCATACCAGTGTCCATCAGGTGACGCAGGTCCCTCTCCAGGGTGACAGCCCGGGCGTCCACCCGTCCCTGCTCCTGCTCCAGTGCCACCAGCTCGGCCACCAGCCCCGTGTCACCCAGCTGCTGCCACCGAGGGACACAGAATGTCCCCAACGTCCCCAGTGTCCCCCCACACCCCACGGCCACACCATG
>NW_010139779.1:0-4536 GCF_000699245.1 Pterocles gutturalis | reverse complement strand
TATGATTCTACGATTCTATGATTCTATAAGGACAGTTATTTGCAAGTTATCCACCAGAAAGGCCAGTTGGAACAGCTCTCTAGGCAGTGTGGCTGTGTAAACAAGGATGAAAATGGCCTTGGGAGGGAGGAAATGAGTTTGGCATCAGAAACTGTAAGCTCTGCGTGCAGGCATGCTAGCACTAAAAATGGTCAAAAAAGGGGGCAAGAGAAGATGGGTGACAAAGGGCAGATAAAGGGTAGGGATAAGATATCATCATGGAAATCTTATCATACATCTCCCTCATGTGTCTTTGCTTTCAGTATAAAACCTTTCAGCTAAGAGGTGCTGTCAGAACAGAAGCAGGATTTGGCTGATCCATGGAGACATTGCAGCCATGGCCTGCTCCTGTCCTACAAACCTTCCCTATGTGGGGAGCTAGCCAAAAAGAAACTTTGTGAAAAGCCCTATACTGTGTCTGGCACTTTCTCTTGCCTGTATTATATACCAGCCGTCCCCAGAGGGCACAAGAGACCACCACTTTGCCTCTGCACCAGCTGACCCTTTCTAGTCGAGCACTGCCACAAGGCAGAAGGGTCTAGAGGGGATTTTGTTTTTTCCTGACTCTGCCTCTGTGTTCTTCCACATGGGCTGAGGACAGAACCGGGATTACCACACAGCAGAAACGAGCTGCTGTATGTTGAGGAGCATACGTGCAAGCAGGAAGTTGCACTTTGTTAGCCAAAGGTCTGGGTGTTTCACACACACCCAGCCGGGTTACTGATCCCAGGCTCTACACACTCCCTTGTTAGTACTTAAGCCCAAGGATAGTGCCAAAGGCTTGAGTGAAAGGATCATGCCTGCCTCCAAATCTCACTCTAGGATGGCCTCTCCTCATCTGAGTGTGTAGAAGATGGGCAGTTGATCCTGACACTAGTTACACCCCACCACCAGTCTCCTAGCCCTCAAAGGAGAACAAAAGTATGGCCTGCACAACAGACTGCATTCAGATGAGGCAATGCAGAAACAAATTCTCTTGGTCTTAGTTTCCACACCACAGCCAGCATTCCTAAAGGTATTAGGGAGTAATTTTCTGGAGCCTGTTTTTTAAAAACCTCTGCTCTTTCTCAGCCAAATCCACTTGGCTGTATTCTGGCTCCCCTCTAGATGGGTAGTGGGCCCAGATACGTAGCATTAAATCCCCCAAATTAAACTGCTCACACATTGCGAGGAAGCGCATGTAGTAGGTATGTGGGATTAAGTCTCTGGGAGACCTCTGTAGCTGTGTAGCAAATTGCAAGAAAAACAGGACAGACAGATTCAATCTAAAGGATCAGATATTAATCTCATCACTCCACAGCCTTCCCCTTTCCTCTCTTGTAAACCCAAAGAAGGACTTCAGAAGATCCAGCTAAATTTGCTGTATATATGGCAGACACTCATCATACCTGCAAATAAACCAGTTTTCAATATACTTCTGCCAACTTCCTTGCTGCTGTCATCACCATGCTATATCATCACCTCAGTATCTGACCTGTCCCAACACGTATTTGCACATAGAGTGGGCTGTGGTTGGGATGGCTGGATGCTCAAGTCCCATACTGCACAGCAGAGTGGCAGTCCCACCAGATTGACCAGACTCACGCAGATAACAAGAGACACTCATTATACCAGTGTTCATCTCGGTCCTGGCCAAGGTACTCTGATGCTAATGTGGTGGTTGCATTGACAGAAATTAAGCTCAAGTTATGGTAAGAGTCCAGGTAAGAGGATAACAGCCAGGAGTTAGGAGAAAGAGCGAACAGATTAGACCGAACAGATGGGTCAGGAAAAGTATTAGACTTGGAGCACTGTAATTAGCATCTTGACCAAAGAAGTTTTGTTTCTTCATATCAATGCAGGTTTGCTGCTATCAGTCAGACACCTTTCTGTGCTGTTCCTCCAAGGACATAGAAAAGCTAAAATCTCAAGTACATTCACATAATGGAAATTCAGTAGTACCGTTCCCAAGAGATGTTATGCCACAAGGATCAGTATAACTGAATACACTTGCAGGTGTTCCCTTGCAAAATCTAGTCAGTCCCTCCATAATTTAATACAGCAAAATTAGTGTAATCTTAAAATCTCCAGGTTTTACCTGAAGGCAAAGGAAGCTATCTTCTGCAAAGCCTGATGAAAATTAGCTAGGCTTTGAAATATTACTGTTTCGTATGTTTTTATTTTTTCCTCTTATGTTTTGCATTATTTTATTCCTAAAAATATAAAAAATGTTAATTAAACAGAGTTCACTGTTGTTATATGCCCCTGTTATGAAGGCAGTAATAATAAAACTGTAATAACAACCCCCTTTGCCTTCCACAGGATGGCTGCTATTTGGGGAAAACACTAAAGGGTCATTAAAACAAGAAGGCAAGGCTTTTTAGCTAAAATGATAGAAGATTCAAAGGATCAAGGCCCATATCCACAAAAAACACAACATCCCATAAAATGGATCTTGGGAGAAATCAAGTATGTAAGTCCAGGCATGCAACCCTTAAAACCCTGCCTAATCCCTTGGGCTCCTAGACTATGTCTATACGAGTAAATTAAACGTGCCCAGGACTGTTCTCTGGCACCAAGGGCCCTGGCACAGGATGGCTTGCACCCGTAACATTAAACACTTTTATCCTTCAAGCAAGGCATTTGGATCCACGTGGTTGTTGGGAACGGCCCCTGGACCACACTGACTCCCTCAGCCATGCCTGGGAATTGTTAAGAGCGTTAACTGGCACAGGCCAAAACGACGGCAAGAATAAATTAACAGGAATCAGCTATTAATTTCATAGACAATGGAGTTGCAGTGCCCCAGAACATTTGCTGACACAGCTGTAGCCCTAAAATCCTATCGTGCACATATAGTATCTGTATATACTTATATACTATCTCTATATACATTTACGTAAAATATTATGCACTTATATGGTATACTTAAAAGTATCAAGTTTGGGCTGCTTAGGAAGGCCTTCTTGGCAAAAATGTGGCAAGTAGGTGTTTATGTTGTTGGTTTACTAGCCATCAGCAGTCCTTACTTTCAACAGTTTTCATTCCTCCCTTACAGGTTAACCTTAAATTTCTACCTCCTTAAACACTGCAATTTCATTCTGAGTAACTGAAAACATTTGGGGTTAATTTTCACATTAATTTTCACAACTGGAGTGTGTATTTGTCCATGTTTAGAGGTGTCTGTCTGGAGATTGCCTTTGCTTTTGAGATTTGCTGTGGATCTCCAACGCTGACTCACTGTCTGTGCTGTACATGATCTGGCAGATCCCAGGAACAGTGTGAAGCCCAGGACTCTCCTGTGACTGAGCACCTCGTGTCCACTTTGCCTGAAGGGAGACTGAACCACCAGCTCCACCTGCTCCTTATGGTAAACACCACCACAGCTCTTCAGAGCTGGAAGCCATTGCTCTGTCCTGTCTGCCTGATGTCAGTCACTCAATGTAATTTTGCAGAGGCAAACAGGACATACAGGGATGATGGGATTGGCACAGCAATTGTGGGCCCATTCCTGTAGCATATACAGGAGCTTGTGTGTGTCCCAAACTACAAAGTACACTTTGATTTCCACAGGTAGTAATAACTGTTTTTCCCTAAGACTACTGCAGGCAAGTCATATGGAGGCATAGCGTATTTATTTACAGGCTTAGCCTTCACACCACTCCTGTTTATCCATGGATAGGATAGCATCCTCCATCCACCCAGTCATCTTGCTTCAGTGGTGGAACACGAGCAGCGGCTGGTCTTGACTTTTACAGGAAAGAGCCTGAGCTACAAAGTCAAAATCCCATGCTGTAAAAGAAGAAAACTTTCATTAATAAAAATTTGTCCATATAAATTGTATCATGTACATCATACACTAAAAAAATATACTTTGCACATCTTAGGTGCAGAGGACAGTCTCACAATATCAGGACTTAGGTTATGTTTCACTCTACCAGAGGTGTCTGAATCGGCATGAGGTAAAACTTGCTGCAAGACCTGACTCTGCATGGCATGCAATGCTGGGCCACTCACAGAAGCCTGTCACTGTGCAGCAGATCTTCTATGCTAGCAGGGCAATCTGAGCTCAGAAAGCCTGCTCAGCAGCACCCTTAAACTGACTTGCCTGGCCCAGGAGCCACGCCGACACCCTTAAATCAGCGGGGGATATATAATGGCCACTGAGCAGGCTGGGGAACAGCACCCTGCCAGCTGCCCTTAGTGCCTGATGGGTGCCAAGGGACCCACAAAACCAAATCTCAAGGCTTGTCTCCACACTGCCCATAGCCCATGTGTAAGCAGGAGAGTATGTCTTCACATCCAAAGAGCTGAGCCAAAAGCCAGAGCAATATACTCTGTGATTGATGCTGCTGAGTCAAAAGGAAATGACCCACTCCTAGATAGCACTGCAGGAACTGCTGCAGGCGTAGAGTCATACACATGCACGATCAAGCAAGGCTCTCTCTAACCCAAAGCATCTGCAAACCCACTCGGTGGCAGGGGCTCAGCCAAGCCATGCCCTGTGAGGGCTGCAAG
>NW_010139778.1:0-1331 GCF_000699245.1 Pterocles gutturalis | reverse complement strand
CCCTGTCCCTTGGGGTCCCTGTCCTGGCCGGGGGGGGGTTCTTGTCCCTCTCCCTGCCCTGGGGGGTCTCTGTCTCTGCTCTGGGGATGGGGGGGGTCTCTGTCCCTGCCTTGGGGACCAGGAGGGTCCTGTCCCTGCCCTGGGGTCCCCATCGTGGTGTGGGGGGGTCCTTGCCCCTGGCCAGGGGGGTCCCCATCCCTATCCCTAGTCCCTGTTCCTGGGGGTCCTTGTCCCTGCTCTGGGGGTCCCTGTCCCTGCTCTGGGGATGCGGGGTCCTTGTCCCTGCCTTGGGGACCAGGACAGTCCTGTCCCTGCCCTGGGGTCCCCATCACGGTGCAGGGGGGTCCTTGTCCCTGGCCAGGGGGGTCTCCATCCCTGTCCCTGTGGGTCCCCCTCCTTGTCCCTGTCCCTGGGGGTCCCTGTCCCTGCCTTGGGGACCAGGACGGTCCTGTCCCTGCCCTGGGTCCCCATCATGGTGTGGGGGGGGTCCTTGTACCTGGCCAGGGGGGTTCCCATCCCTGTCCCTGTTCCTGGGGGTCCCTGTCCCTGGGGGTCCCCGTCCCTGGGGGTCCCCATCCCTGTCCCTGGGCGTCCCTGTCCCTGGGTTCCCATCGTGGGGGGGGGTCTTACCCTTGTACTTCTTGGCGCTGGGGATGCGCGTGAGCTTGGTGTCCACCTCGTCCTCCTCCGAGATCTTGAGCACCTGCGTGCGGTACTGCACCACCATGGTCAGCAGGTCGGGGCGGCGCGAGATCTCAAAGATGTGCTCGATGTACGACAGGTTGTCTGGGGATGGGGACAGGGACGGGGACACGTCCTGGGACACCCGCGTGCACCGCCAACAGTGCCCGAGGATGGGGAGTGAGGCAGGGGACAGGGGACAGTGACAGGGAGACACCGGGACATGGGACAGGACCTAGGGACAAGGACAGGGAACAGGGACAGGAGATGGGACAGGGACAGGGGACAAGGAGCTGGGAAAGGGACGGGGACAGGGAGCAGGCAGGGATGGGGACCGGGGCAGGGGACAGAGGATAGAGGATGACAATCCCAGGGGACCAGGAATGGGAGCAGACCGCAGGGGACAGTGACAGGGAGAGGGGACAGGAGAGGGAACAAGGGATGGAGACCAGGACAGGGATTGGGGACCGGGTCAGGGAAGAAGGGAGGACCAGGGCTGGGGGGGGTCACGGACTGGGATGGGGATCAGGGGGCCAGGGATGGGACAGGTGACAGGGAGAGGGGACAGGAGGGGGGACAAGGGATGCGGACTAGGAGAAGGATCAGGGACCAGGATGGGGACCAAGAGAGGGGACAGGGATGGTGACTGG
>NW_010139777.1:15299-19804 GCF_000699245.1 Pterocles gutturalis | reverse complement strand
ATAAACACCCCAAATAAAAGAGGCTAGAGAAGACATGGTGGGGAGGAGAGGAACATACTTATTTTTTGTATATCTCCAAGTCTGACTTGTAAGGAACAAAAAAGTATCCTCCTCAATATAATTTTTTTTAAATGTAGCAATGCAAACTTCTGTAGAAAATTGCAGAAACCTTTAGTTATCATTGTGATAGATTTCTGCCAATTGACGGTCTTCTGTTACTGGAGATGGGTATTACCCAGATTAAAAGTTTTTTAAAAGAAATAAATTACAGCTTACAAACAATACTGATATGCTTTTGGAGGTATTTCATATTTAAACCAGCAATAACATCTTAATTCTTCACAATGTCAAGAGCAGTTACCAAAAGCATTCAAACACGTTTTTGAGCTTTCTTTACCTGCAACACTTTTTCCTGTATCCAATTACATGTAATAGAAAGTTCTATTTACTTCAACCTTGCCTTAAGAATTTGGGTTGTGATCCTGAAGGTATTTGAGAATGTCTGAATATGTGAGCAGAGCCCACTAAGACTTCCCAAAGTATAATGGATCCCAAACATTTGACCCTCCCCGTGTGGATGGGTTGTCAAGATCATGCAAAATTAAATTTAAAGCTTATTTTAAACAAACACTCAACTCTCAGTTCTGCTGGGATAGGTTTGCAAAAATGCTTCCCATACAGAGGTAAAAAGTTGGGTTATTAGCTCAGATACACTACCGTTGTGCTTCTAGGTCTGCTTGGCTTTTGCTGAACTAAGTTGTTCAGCTGGAGTTGAGCTGGCTCCAGGAAAGCCAACCCTGCAGCACACTCCCCTGTGCTCCGGGCAACCAGGGCAGCTTATTTCCTGGAGTACACAACTGGACTTGATTTGGCTCTGTGCACTGACATACCACTGTTCTCAAATTAAACCTTCCTGGAGCACTGGGAATCGTGCTAATGGGCCATGCACGTAGCTCTGGAGAAGGCAGCCTCACATATAGCTATAGTTCAGCGCTGCCTCACCAGGCCAACCAGGAATAGTTTACTTATGTCCCATGTCCTTACTCAAGGATTGCTCTTCCTTCTTCCAGCGTATTTTAGCACTGTTGCCATAAATAAGGGAGATCTGGCTGAAGAATCACAGGAGAATAACTTTTTCAACTTTGAAATAGCATCTAAGGACACAACTCCTCTGCCTCTCTTCTAAATCATGCTCACAGGGTCCTCCAGGGCCATGTCCTGACCTCCAGACTAACCCTGGGGCAGGGGACGGTCAAGGCTATTTCAGGAAAGGAGTTTACATTTGCTACTCGAAGCAGCATTGCCGTGCACAGGGACTGGGAGTTACCAGTTCATTCTTCCCTCAGGAAGTCAGAAACCGGCCAGACATTTAGGGAAAACACCTAAACTAAAACCTAAACCTGAAACCTAAACAGGAAGCCAGGCACTTCCCATTTCTGCATCCAGCCCTGCTGACAGAAATTCATCAGATGGCTAGTCTGGCCCTTGTCTTACCCCCTGAAGAAATCTGTATGCTGCAGACGGCTTTAACTGAGTGCTGAGCAGTCGTCAGCTTCTTGGGAGGATTTTTGGGGGTCATTATTATTAAATAAACACCTTCCCCCCCAAAAAAATCCCCCACAAACCCACAAATCTCCATTTATCTCATGAAGGGGTTGTACTACTATTTACCTACTTATCTGACAAGGCTGGTCCAAAATCCTTCCCCCCCAAAAAAATCCCCCACAAACCCACAAATCTCCATTTATCTCATGAAGGGGTTGTACTATTTACCTACTTATCTGACAAGGCTTGTCCAAAATGTCTTTGTCCAACCGAAGTTTTAATGGCAATAAGGTTGTCATTAAAATGATGTGGGGCAAAGAGAAATTGTGTATTTGTTTTGGGGAAAAAAGGGCAAAAATGAGAGAGGTTTCATAAAAATGAAAACATTCTATAAAGTTCAAGTATTTAATGTCATCAAATTGATGCACTGCCACATGGAACCAGAGTTCATGTACTTGTGCTCCCACTTTCTCGTCCAAGATGGCTCCATGCATCAAGCCACGTCTCTCAGGCCCCACTACAGTCTCCCCACTCTCGGAGAAGAGAATGTGAACATGAGAACGAAAACAGACCCTAGGAAGGCACTGTGACAGCATAGCCAAATCAGTGTGTTACTGTTTTGCATATGCTCTGTAGTTTAATGAAAAACAACACCTCCCAAAGCCAGAAGCCACTTCTCACAAAAGGAGTCACTTTAGTCAATCTCAGTATTTTCTGTTGAAAAAGACTTTCATCAAAAACATTCAATGAGCCCTCTGCTTCTGTATTTCTAGCCTGTGTCTTACCACTGAGCCAGAACAGAGTCAGCAGCCAGCAGCTCTTCCCCAAACGCTAATGAGCTCTGCTTGGCCCACACCATTGCATTCTTCAGTCTTGGCTTTTATCGTCGCTGCCTCTTCTCGAGGAGGAACTCCGGGTTTGCTTCTTTCCCAAAATGCAAAAACTGAACTTCTGGAGAGGAAAAGAGCACACTCGGCCCCTTCTCCCCTTGCCGTCTCTCCTGCCATCTAATTAAGCTAAAGAGTAAAACATCACTTCTTTACAAGCATCCTGACAAGACAATGAGACCATTGCATTCCTGTTGATTACAAGGTACAGAGTGTGCAGTATTGTTCTTTCCAAACTCCACCTATGCCAGTCACCAGAATAACAGCCAGCCTTCTTCAGAAATGCAGCTTGTGCATGCACAACTTCCAGACTCGTCCTTGTAGGGCTTGAACTTCACACCTTGCTTTAAAAAAACTAAACCTAAAATATAATCAGTTGCCCCTTCTAGAGATCATGCACTTAAGAAAGCAAATACAGATATGGTCACACTGAGACCTGCACTATAACTCCCCGGCTTTTCTTAAGGAGGAGGCAGAGTTAACTATCCCCATTCTCTAAATTATCACCATAGGTCATCTGAACTATTTAATGACAGAAATGAGGCAACTGAAACCTCTCTGAGCTGTTGTCCTAGGCTCTTCACAGATGCTCACAGATGCCTTTGCAACACTTATACTGTTAATATTTTGAGGTTTTCTTCACAAACACAATAACAAATTTGTTGTTTTGGGAAATGGAAGCTGAGATTCTGCAGAACAGGGTAATCTCTGAGGATGGTTATTGCGTGTACAGTATGTGCTGTCTCACTTAGAGACTCTGTCACCGACATTTGTAGCAGCTCAATAAGGACAGGGTCCTCAAAAGAGAAAAGGCAATAGGCTTGTCAGAAAACCTGCATTACCAAATGTTAAGGCTGGCTCTTCTTTTGGTTTTGTTTTTGAGTCTATTTATTTACACTGACCTTCTGCTGATATTTAAAAGACCACACTAAACCAGAACAAACCTAGGGAACCCCACCTCATCCCCATTCTCACTGCTGCCTCTAAAACCACACTGATGAACAGAAGTAACAACTGCATCTGTACCTGAGAGCTTCAGAAAAAAAGGCATGGATATAAAAATGGTCTAGCTTGGATCCCAACATGTTAGGCTATCTCATACAATTAAGCACTGAGCTCAACCATATCAGTGTCCAAAATCTGGTGGCAACTGAAGAAAGAGGAGGTTGAAAGAATGACAACTATAGACATGTGTCAGTGAACAAAGAATCTGCAGTTCTGTCTTGAAGGGGTCACTCCTGATGAATCAAACGCTGTGTGGGCAAATGTGACAGAAATGGGGTTTTTATTTAAATACAATAAAAACTTTGTTCAGGGAGAAGGTCAGTTTACTATGCAATACCTATAAAGACGTGCTTTTGAACAGACGAATCACTCTTTTTTTCAAAGCATAACTGTGCCTACTGTATTTGTCTTTTTACAAATCTGCACTAAATTAGCAAAATGGCCCTGGAAAAAATGTTAACAAAATAATACATCAACCAGTAAAATATCAACACATTTACAAATATTTTAAAAATCAAACCTAATACAAAAGTATTAATAAAAATAACTTGGCCAATTAGACACTTTGCTGGACATCATTGCAGAAAGTTTTATTTCTGCATGAATACTACTTTTCTATAAATTATAAATTATATTTCAAACTGAAAAGCCATTTGGAACAAAACCCACAACTATTTAAAAAAAAAAAAAAAGGCAACAAGAGATATTCCAGCAATTTCTAAGTGCTATTCAAACATTTTTCAATTAATCAACAATTTTCAGCACAAAATAACTAATTGTGAACAAAAGACAAGCCTTTCATCACCAAATTCCCAGCAAACTCTACTTCCTCTATCAAAAGATGCAGAACTGTGCATCAGCTCTTTCATACCCATGATCTCTTAGTTTGATGAGGTTATTTTTCAGTTCTCAGCTGGGTTACTTAATTACATTAGCCTCCAGCATTTCAGTTCTAAGGGTTCACGTGGATCTTTTCCAACTCCCTTTGCTGAAGAGGGATGGGTTTTCCTGTACTGATCTTTTCTTTTTGGCACTTTGCTAAGGGAAAAAAAAGCAAACAAAACCAAC
>NW_010139777.1:4324-15268 GCF_000699245.1 Pterocles gutturalis | reverse complement strand
ACCGCCTTTCTTAATTAGTGCAATTGGTTATACCTCTTTTATAGCTCAGTTCTAAGAAGAGGCAACTTCAATTAATTTTTTTCTTTTTTTTTTTAAGAAACAAAAATAATGTTTACGCTGGTATATTGTATGGAATGCTCCAGGAAGTCAAAAATAAGATTGATGGGAGAGTAAAGGTTCTACACCTTGCAGATGAAATGAAATTAATTGTTTCAAAATAAAAAGAAAGGAATACAGAGGCTTGAGAAATCAAAACACTTGATTGGATTTAGTTTGAGAATCAAGACACCTCATCACTCTTGGAACTGAAGTCAATTTGGAATGCTGCCACTAAACAAAACCAGAATTTTCTTCCTTACATGAGCACAAAACGGCAATTAGGACGAACTGGAGGACAATAGCATGTGTCCACTCATTTCAAACCAATTAGGCCAAAACACACGATCGTCTGATTGTGAAGTTACTTGTCTCTATGCGTGTGCATTTCCATGTTCGTAATGTAACAAGAAATGTGTTTTAAATCTTAAAAGTAGTGCTACATGCTCAAAAAAGTTATGGAAGATTGCAACTTAAAAAAGATGGCACAATTACTCTATCGATATTTCATTTTCTTGATTTTTGGCAAGAGGAACAGTGTATTAATAGTATCTCAAATTTAACTTTTCGCTTAGTTTACCTGTATTCTTACTAAAACCTCAACAAAAGAAAAAGGAGCAAACATTAGCATTCACATTTTTAATCCGTGCTTCATATTCACAGAGTACCAAGGTGAACGGCATATGATGGGATGAGTTCCTACCAGAGCTCATCGTACCTGCTTAATTTTCTTTCTGTGACAGCAGACATGAGTAAAATAACACAGCCGAATCTTCCCCCCAAATATTTAGAACAAAGTACAGTTTTTTTTTTTTCAGCTGTTGACAATTTTGTCTGACACATAACTGTAAAGATCTATTAAAACTTCAAGGTGAGGTATCTTGAGTCTCCAGTTTGCCCTTAAGAATGGACAAGACAGACACCCAACTGAGATGAGACAGGCCAAGGTCCAGTAGATAAAACATTTGCTTTTGAGGTGACACCATGTGTCTGGGACAGAAAAGGAGCTTCCAGTAGCTCCCATAAGGCCCTGAGCCACCCTCTGCAGGGCAGTGGGGGTGAGCAGGCAGAATGCTCATTTTAAATGAGGCAACACCATAGCAAGGAATGCAACAGCGATGTGCCTGGAAGGATAAGTGAGAGAGAGCCTGAAGGCCTTGCCCAAAAAACTGAATTACTGAATAAGGCTTTTTTGGCTATTTCTGATTTTTATCCTGCAACTTCGCTGTTTAAAATCGTGCAAGTCCAGTAGCAGGGGCCAAAATCCTGATTTTTCCCAACAGATCTGAGTGCTTTAACTTGGCTGCAGAATCAGGTTGTGTCTTGCTTGTGTGCCTTATTTTTGAAGAGTGAGATACGGACAAAACATCCATGCGTAGCTTTTACCATGTTCCTTACATAAACTACTTTCTATACCACCGTGAGGGTGAACCTGCATTTTAAGAACCACACTGCTATCACCTCACTGATTGCAATGCAATTAGCGCCAGCTACAAGTGGTAGGTATCTCCACGACCCAACACTTTATGGACAGTCAAGGCAGGAGCGCCGTATGAACACTGTGAGACCACAGAGGTGACACACTGTAAGTATAAAGAGGTTTGAGATCTTTTCACACCCCTACTCTTGTATTTCATTGCTTTGCCCCAGAGCCGCAGGGCGCAGGAGATGCTCTCCAGGCAAGGGACAGCAGCAAAGCCATGCAGAAGGGCCTGTTTGTCCACATACCTGTAGGTTTACATGTTACTCTTTCTCTCTTATGAGGCCCAGATATTCAGTAAAGCCTGCATTTCTATTCCATGTACATTTGAATTTCATGCTATTTTAGTATCTTTAGGGCAGCTTAACACAGGTGCAGTTAGAGAAAGACCAAGCGTGAAAGCCACACTGGTACTACTCTCATGACAACACTTACACCTTGTGTGACAAAACCAAGCCTGTATTTAGCAAAGTTCTACATATAAGATGATATAAAACAACAGGAGTCTGCCCTGGGCTCAAAACCTACATTTTTTTAACTATGCAGGCTCGCCCCACTTGGCTGTAGAGATCTAGAAATAGTGGTCAAGAGAAGAACCAGCATTGTTCATCCGACGGGGGAAGAGGACAGGCACATCCCTGGCCCCTCAAAAGCTGGGGCCACGTTAATGCCCAGGGAGTGAGAGCCACGCTAAGGGGCTGTGGAGGTCTAGAGACCATCCGGGAGCCACAGCAGCCTGCCTAGTTTACGTCTGGACGGCTTCAGGGAAAGGGAATGTGCAGCGACCTCATTAAGGAGGTGGGTTTTTATCAGTTGCTGCTAATAAACTTAGCAGATGCTACTGGGAACAGTTAGATGTTTTTCTACAATTCATAACTTTATTTTTTATTTTTCCCTCAGATTAAGCAAAGGCAGTAGATCTTACCACATATTTCAACCTGAACTTGTTTTCCCTGTAGTATTGTTAAAAGGGTAGCTGAGGGTTTTTATTATTATTATACAAAGGGAAAAAGCATTTATTTGCATTTGCCTATAATTCCAAAATAGCTGAAAGAATTATACTCTGAGTTACAGAGGAAAAAATACTTTTCGGACTTGCAACATGAAAAATTTCACTCCCCAAAACAAGTATTTTGTGAATTTTAGAATATACGAAAACAAAGAATTATAATGGAAACTATTTCAAACATTTATTATGGCAGATCTTACTATAAACTATTTATAAAGTTATGAACTATGGCTATAAATACTTAATGTTTTATCTTGAATAATCCTAAAAAATGTCAACATTTAATGCTGTAAGGACAAAGATTATATAGGATAGTGCAACAGAACAACAGAAAAATAAATATACAAATTCAGGGTATTTTCCTGATGTGTATTTCTAACTCCAACATTTAGCTCTCAGTAGAAATCTGTTGGCTTTTTTTTTTTTTTTTAAATTAACACAAGCTTCACTAGGTTTACTCCTAGTATATATTGGTTTGAGCTCTGGAGAAGGGTCACTAAATGTCTCCATTTTTATGGAAAGTATAATACTACTTTCCTTGTTGGAAGGTGGAGGGTGAAGCAAGAAGGATGGAGAGTCATAATTTGCTTTCAAAGGATGCCTGCAGAAACTTCTAAGCAACCACTGGAGTAAAACCTTATGTCTAAGTAACTTGTCTGCATTCATATTGCTAAATATTTCATAGAAAAACTTCCCATAGAAAACAATATAAAGAATTAAAACGACAAAATCTCCACCTTATGAAAACCATGTCATGTGCCAACTTCAGACACTGTTTCTTCTTTATTTCTTTTAACTTTTCCTCTGTATGTTCCATATCCAGACTGCAAAGAAAAATTCAAGCACAGCATATCCAGTAGTATAATCCAAGTTCTACAACACTATCAACCGTGTCCTGGGCTGCATTGAAAGAAGCGTGACCAGCAGCTAGAGGGAGGTGATTCTCCCCCTCTACTCCACTCCGTGAGACCCCACCTGGAGTATTGCGTCCAGCTCTGGGGTCCCTAACACAAGGACATCAAGCTGTTGGAGAGGGTCCAGAGGAGGGCCATGAAGGTGATCAGAGGGATGGGGCACCTCCCATATGAGGACAGGCTGAAAGAGTTGGGCTTGTTCAGCCTGGAGAAGAGAAGGCTCCGGGGAACCTTATAGTGGCCTTCTAGTACTTAAAGGGGGCCTACAGGAGAGATGGGGAGGCACTCTTTATCAGGGAGTGTAGTGAGAGGACAAGGGGTGATGGGTATAAGCTGAAAGAGGGTAGATTTAGACTAGACATTAGAAATTTTTTACTGTGAGGGTGGTGAGGCACTGGAACAGGTTGCCCAGGGAAGCTGTGGATGCCCCATCCCTGGAGGTGTTCAAGGCCAGGCTGGATGAGGCTTTGAGCAACCTGGACTAGTGGAGGGTGTCCCTGCCCATGGCAGGAGGGTTGGAACTTGATGATCTTTAAGGTCCCTTCCAACCCAAACCATTCTATGATTCTATCTTCTTTGTCTTTTCATCCATCCTCCTTTTGCATGCTGTAATTGGCCACTGAGGTGAGGCAGTCTCTCTGTCATTTTAGGTTTTCCTGGCTTTCTGTCTTACTGGTAAGACCAGTGAATAGTTTCTGCTTCTCCTCTTTAGCTGGAGGGCGTTTGACCATTTTTACAAACAGATCACTGGCCATGTATGGAGGTACCAAATGTACAAAGGTTTTTTTTCCCCTCCCAATCTTCTATGAATTTTTTGTGCATTTCAATATGGTACTTTGCTGTTACATCCAGTCTAGGGATAGCAGAAGACTTCAGCTGCAGCACTCTGCAGGGTTTGTATATTCAGGTAGTATTTTAAGAGTGACTTGACAGTTCTCACTACGTATGGTTTTTTTTTGAAAAACATACAACACAGAAAGATAAAGCATCACATTTCTGGTGGCAGCACCATAAAGTCCTACACAGCCTTAATATAAACAGCAAAGTCTATAGACTAAATGCAACACTAAGAGGAAAGCTTTTTAACCTACTTTTTTACAAAGCTAAACAGCCTAGAAACTAAGATGAACTCAAAAATCCTTGGGGAGTCAGAGAAATACATGACATAATCTAAGTTTTTCATTAAAAAATTTCAGCTGAATACTTTTCAGGAAGGATTTTAATATATTATGACACAGTTATTAGTTAGCTCAGATTAAATAAAAAGCACTCTCCTGCTTTAAAAAAACACAATATAGAGAACTGAAACCTTAAATTCATACATACAGGGATTGAGAAGCTTTTAAATGTTTGAATCACTAAACAAAGATTGTTTTGTCAGAGAATAAAAAGGTTTTGGCCTTCCCTCCAAGAAGGACTCTAGGGAAGCTAGAGGTGATCAGAGGGGGTGAAGTAGATGTCAATCATACGTTTGCTATTACAAAAATATTAGAAAAACCACTGGACATCAGAAGATTTTGGATGTCTAAAGGCTTGAGAGTCAGAGGCTGGAGGGGACCTTGGGAAGTCTCTAGTCCAACCCCCTGCCCAAAGCAGGGCCAGCTCTGGGGTCAGACCAGGCTGCTCAGGGCACTGACCAGTCAGGGCTTGAAACCTTCCAAGGACAGAGATGGCAGAGCCTCCCAGGCCGATGGGCTCCACTGCCTCGCTCTCCATGGGAACACACAGGAAACAGTTTCACCTTACACCCAGCCTGAACCTGCTGCAGCTTGTAACTCTTGTCTCTCACCCTCCCACCCTGCACTGCTGTGAAGAACCCAGCTCATATCTCCTTAGTGATCCCTTGTAGGTGCTGGGAGGCTGTAAGGTACCCCCGAAGCTATCCCTTCTCCAGGTTGTCCCACCTCCCCCAACCCCTCCTCACAGGGCAAGTACTCCAGCCCCACCACCTTGGGGTCCTCCCAAGCTCCCTCCAGTTTGTCCACATCTTTCCTCTGTCAGGTCCCCAAACTGGACACAGTATCTAGAAGTGGTCTAGCACCATATAGAGGGGGACAGTCCCTTCCCTTGATTGACTGGCTGCGCTCCCACTCATACAGCCCACATGATTTGTTTCTTCTAGTTCACACAAAGAGAAGTTAACACTAGTGTTGCAAAGGTGCAAAACCTCCACATGGCTTTACAATGAACATCAGTATCGGTGCTAACTGAAAGGAAGTAATTTTTCCAAACTGGAACAGTTTCACTGATTGTCCTCTTTCCTAAATTTATTTGTAAAAATATTTTTTATTTGGAAAAGACACGCAGGAAGGTAGATGGGGTAACACTCCATACTGTCATGCCTACTGGATCTTCTAAGGATACTGTAACCAAGCGAGTATTTTAGTCATCTAGCTCCTGGAACATAATTCTCAAAGGCTAGTTAGCTATGAAATTCCCTCTACAAGGAATGGGGAAAGTTATGTGCCTGTGTTAAAGATTTATGTGTTTTCCTGTAGCCGTGGATTAGACATTTGTCTGAGACTGGGATTCACTGATTCAAATTACCCCTCCAAATCTAGGCTCCAATTTGTATTGTTGGCTGTAGAGAACTGGCTCAGTATTTTTATTTGGAAAAAAAAATACAGGAGAAAGGTGGCAGTGGAAGTGGTATAAGAGATTTAAGAGACTGAAGATTAAAGTATTCACTTAAGAATTAGCAAGCTCAAACTTGCATTTTCCAGCTCGCAGGAGAGCACAGTTCAAACCTGGTTACAGGTTGCTGAAATGAAAACTCTTTGGAGCAAGGAATGTGACACTCACAAGCAGAACGATGGGGAAAAGAAACAGAGATCTGTGACTCCTCTCACTGATCCCTTGCTTACTGCAGGTATCTTGCAGCTGAATCACAAACCATATACATTTAAATTTTTCAGCATGAATGAAAAATATGCATAGTAAGTACAGCCATTCATGTATGGTTTAGTCAAATACAAATTTTTTATTTTTTTTTTTTATTCTTCACCACTATTTTTTACATATGTTTTATATTTCCTTATTAAGGGAAAATAATTTTGGTCTCTTCTTATTTCCACAGAAACTCAAGAGTCTTTGTAGTAGTATGCAAGGAGTAGACATCAATACCTATATCTAAGTGTGACACATTATAAGCTTATATTATCACTTATAATTTGACTCCATTTTAACTATTTGGACTGTAAAGCTCCATGGTGAGTGCTTGCCTCAGGCAAAATTTTTTCTGGAAGGCATAAGTAGAAATAGTTCAGTTGTTCAGTGAAGGTGGGGAAAACCCAGTTTTGCCGATATTTATACAGCTGTTTCAATGAGAATCTCTAGTGCTTCCACCCATCAGAGCAGCAACTTGACATTTGGCAGAGGTTGTTCTCATGGCAAAGTGCCTTTTCCGTCGCTGTGAAAATCCACACAAATTTGACTAAAATACTTCTTGTATATGCTCTGCACAGGTTTGTTAGCGGCTTGTAAATGAATTATCAAAATATTTTCCTTGCATTAACTTTTCTTCCTACTCAGGTGACAGGAGCTCAGAGTCTTCTTACACAAGGGAAAGCAGACACATGCCGACGCAGAAGAAGGGGTGAGGGATGGGTCAGGGACTGGGAAAGGCAAAGCGCATCTTGGTTTCAGGCTGATGGACCACTGAGTTGGTACTCTCAGGTGTCTCATCTCTCTCCAAATAGCAGAGAACATTGATGTATTTTTGAGGAAAAATTATTATACCCAAAATATAACACTGATTTTGAAATTTCTCTGCTGTCCTTCATACTAAGTTTTATCAGTAGTTTATTCCAGCACATTTAGACTGTGTGATCTTTAATGCCTTATAGCAGTATTTATTAACATCTTACTTTTATTATTTTTATGAGTTAAGGATCTTTCCTCCAAGCATTCAATTATGAGACTTAGCTAGTTTAGGGAATTATTTTAAAAATAATTCTAAAAGTATAATATTTCTTCAACAGAAAGTAGATGGGTTTTTTTCCTCTCTCAGTTGTTTTTTTCTCAGTTAAGAACAGGCTTAAACAGCATAGCTGTTTACTTATAAGGACCTGTATTTTACTTTGCTTAAATGCAATTTGAAGATTGCAGAAATTTTTAGCTCTTAATAAACTGCTAGCATTTAGTCAACTCCTTTGAACACGAGGAATGCACACAAACACACACTGTTCAATGCATGCTCATTCTCAGTGGTTGCATTCAAAGACAGAAAAGCAATAAAACTTCTTGTCAATGCCACTTTTAAAATGCTGAGTTTTGAGGAGGTACATTTTTTACGTCTTTTCAGCTATCGCTGAGCAATATTTTTGTATTATAAACTAGACAAAAGGTGTTCAAATAAAATTCATCAGTGAAGAGCCATCACTTAAATTTTTATTCACTACCAACTTGTACAGAGCTCATCTAGAGCTTGAGAAAAGGGATATTCTAAACCCTACTGTCTGCACAGGAAGCAAAAATTTACTCATAAGACTTTCACAATTATGTAAAAAATTACTCCTTTCTCTCCTTTATTAATAGATGCCTTTAAATTTAACCTGATGTTTAAGAATGCTTACAGTGCCCCAGGTCCAAAAGACATCTTTTCCTCACCAAACACAGTGATGCAGACAATCCTCCTACCAATCAAGTATCTTGTGAAAGAAAGCCTAAAGAGAGGAAAAGGCTTGACCAATTCTACATTTCATACTAATGCATCGCTGTCACCTGATATGGTAATAGCTTTTTGTTCTCGTTAAGAAAAGGAAAAAAAAATACTACCAAGGATATTTTGTAAAGAAATTTTCCTTTTTAGCTGCTGATACTTTAGATCCAGACCTACGTGCAAGTCTTCCACAATTGTTAAAAACTGTAAAATACTCTGTCGGACATGTAGTCACTAAGATGCAATGGATATTTATTAATATTAAATGAACCCCTTAAAATTGTTTTACTTTATTATCCAGTAAGAGGATAGTAGCATGCCTCTTCTGTTTTTTAACTTAAACTCTCAGCTTCCTTATTTTAAGACCTTACATGGCCACACCCATATAGCACTTATTGTACACCCAGAATCAAGCAACTTAGACTTTTTTGGGGGAGGGCAATGATTTAGGCACATCTCACTGACAGAGAAAACCAGTTATTAGTAGTAATAAAATTTGCTTTTCTTTTGGAAGGATTACAATATAAAAAGTAGGGAAATAAATTAAAACACAATATAAGGTGTTTTTATACAATCAATAGTAATAAAATAGTTTAAGAAAAGAATAGTTTAATGCACATGCAAATGCAATTCTCACAAGAAGAGATGGATATGCTACCTCAGGAGTTTACAGTGTCACCATTAACGAATTTTAATTTCTCTGTATTTTCAAAGTGTTCTTAAAATCTTAGATGTTTCTGTGTAGGTTTTGGTATTACACAGAGCTTCTCAGGCTCTCGTTAGATGTCAGCAATGGTTTAACCATTATGGTCATAAGTCACCACCTTCATTCTCTTCCAAAGCAAAGGACCACTGTGCATCTGTGACAAACATAGATGTAAAGCACATTTCACAAATTCACATCTCTAACCTCTCTGATCGTTTCAACTGTAACAAGCACAAAATCATTTCTACTGCTTTTCAAAAAGTAAAGCTAACCACAGTCTTTCTAGTTCCACTTCAAGTTGTACTATAACATAACCTGCCAATAAAATTACTACATAAGAATGGCTCTTAAGAGGCTTTGAGTAACCCTTCTGACAACGTATTAAACAAAGATCAGAAACATTCACCCATGTGTCAGCTATTCACTTGCCCCCTAGTCCTGCTTTAACCTAGCTTTCAGCTCCTACTGAATCTGTCTGCCATTACAGCAGCAACAACCAGCAGAGCTGCATCTGTCCTCACCAGTCAACTTCTACAAAGCACCTCTTAATTAGTGCAGGGGGTGGCTGACGTGCTCTGGGTGAAGGTTCAAGTGCTAGATCATCTCCAGACGACTGATCTCTCAACTGGGTTGCATATTTTTGACTATAAAAATCAAGGAGAGGTGGAGGAAAGAGAAGCCTGGGGACAAGAAGTCAAATAACAAACAAATTACTGACTTAAAAATAATTCTAATGAATCAAACAGCCCAGTGAATGCATGGACAGTGTTGTTACTTCATCACTAAATATGTTCCAGTTCACAGAATCACACAGAATCACAGAATGTTAGAGATTGGAAGGGACCTCGAAAGATCATCTAGTCCAATCCCCCTGCCGGAGCAGGACACCTAGATCAGATCACACAAGAACGCATCCAGGTGGGCTTTGAATGTCTCCAGAGAAGGAGACTCCACAACCTCCCTGGGCAGCCTGTTCCAGTGCTCTGTCACCCTCACTGTAAAGAAGTTTTTCCTCATACTCAAGCGGAACCTCCTATGTTCCAGCTTGAACCCATTGCCCCTTGTCCTATCACTAGATGTCACAGAGAAGAGCCTGGCTCCATCCTCCTGACACTCACCCTTCACGTATTTATAAACATTAATTAGGTCACCCCTCAGTCTCCTCTTTTCCTAACATTATTAAATTTGTAAAATATTCTGTAAGACACATAAAGTCACTAACAGGCAATGGGTATCTATGAATATTAAATGAAACCCTTAAAACTGTTTTACTTCATGTGAGCTAACCAGGTAGAGAATAATAGCATGTCTCAATACATCAACTCTTATAATCACTTTTCTAAATAAATACTCTGTTGCAGCAGCTTTATTTTTAAATTGGGGCAATTGGTTTATCTAAAGTGACATGCACAACTTCTATTTACATTTTTTATAACGATCCTTTTTGCTTATAAGGACACTTCTATTTAAATTTTGTGCTCATGCAAAGTCATTTAAAACCAAGTTGCTAGAATGCCTATGAGGTGAAGCAGAAGGGGTAAACCATTCATACTTGATGACTACAATCACTAACCCACAGGACATGGAACAATATAACACACAAATTACCACAGAGACATAGCACCTCATCAAGTCACCTTACATTGGGTGATTGTTAAAATTACAGTTGCAAAGCTACTAACTGCATGGCCTCTCCTGCCACCAGTTGCTGGAGCAGTCAAGTCACCTTTTCTTCTGCAAAGACAAACCCATTTCCCGAGCTTCTCTCTGGAACCAGCCAGATGAGCCAGAGAAGAGGCATCATGAACTTTCACGTGTGGCAAGGTCTGAGCAGAGTTGGAACTGTGGGGCTTAAATTCAGTGTACTGGTGGCAAACTGCACGGTGAGAGAGCCGATGGGTAGGACTGCACACCTGTGTCTGGGGGTGCAAAGACAAGCACCAACGGAAGGATAAGAACGCACAACCAGTGAAGAGGAGGAGGCTGACAAGTTGTGGGAAGCAGCCTAACAAGAGCTGTGACGGGCGAGAGTGTCAGCTGAAGTGAGGCTCCATTCCATAAGCAAATAAATGGTTTCAT
>NW_010139777.1:374-4293 GCF_000699245.1 Pterocles gutturalis | reverse complement strand
TGCTGTTTAATTTCACCCTCTCATTTACCTTGATTAGAGGTGAGGCTATAAAACAGAAAAGCTGCAAAACTGCTTCTGCCTCAAGTCTGTATTCCACAGATTTCACAAGTCCTGAAACACCCACACATTCCCTCACTGAAACCACTTAGTGGTGCTCAAAAAACCTGGGAAAATACCCAATCTCAATTTCCCCCTTCCCCCAAGATCACACATGAAAAAAGATTTGTATTCAGCAAGTGGAATAAATGGGCTGCATCTTAGTGGAACTGGTGCCTGTAACTATACCTCTAACGTAAAATGACATTTTCATTATTTCAATAAATCATCCATATTCTTTAGGTATAAGCAGGATACTCGCTCATGTCACTTTCAGAAGTAAGGGATTACACACAGAAGAATGGAAAACTATATTGTAAGTAAATATGCCCAAGACAGGATCTGAAATATTATTAATATTATATGTGAATACACTATTCTGAAGACTTTGTCTTCATTCAGATATAAGATCAAACTATTTGCATGAAGAAAGAACACTATCTTGCACACTAAATACTCTGGCACCTCTGGAAAACAGGAAAAATTAGAGCACATCGCTAATCTTGTGTTAATTTGGAAATCAAACTCCCTCAGAGGTCTAAATTCTCCACCTCTTCCTATTTCCCATACGTGAGCTTAAATTTTCACTGAATCCAAGGTAAACTAACTGGCTGAGCAACTCGAGTGGTGATGGCAGGGAACAGTTTACAGACAAAATTTGCTACTGCAGGCACTGGAGACACAATGGTGTGGACCTGTTGAATCTCTAGTCTCAATCCAAGTTCACCCATAAGTGTGAAAGATACCACAGACCTAGTTAGTTTTTACTCAATTAATGTGGCACATCAGACTTTCTTACCTGTACACACCACTCTTCTGGTAGGTAATATAAGTAAGAGACAGAATGAGCCATTAGAGGACTCACAAAGAACAGCATACAGGTCCTTCCAACTAATACTTTCTCCTCAGTATAAAATGGCTGTTTTGAAGTCCCAAATGTATGGTGATAATTAGATGCTCAGTGTTAAACAAAACAGACCAGGGAGACGGTTTACAACTCTTCTCTTAATAGCATCTCTTAGGCTTGCTGACAGCATCTAAAGCAGTGCCTGGAGTGCCTGACGTGGGTGGATAACTTTACCTAGCGAATCCATTAACAATAAAAACTGGGAGACAGACTTGTCACAGGTTACAGTGTTCAGGTTAAGGACTTCAACACAAGTCATTTAGGTATGACACCTCATTAAAATTGTCCTCAAAAGTTACTATTGTGTCAACTGTGACACAGAAATGCTTGTGAGAAAACCAGTTATTAATATATCTGGTTTTTCTCCTGCATGGAAAGGCTGCAATTGAGTTTCACTGTTTATGGCTATCTCTATTGTTTTAGAATAATTCTTTCTAGACTGGGCATTAAAAAAAAAAAAAAAAAAAAGTCTGGACAATGTTACCTAGATTTAAGTTGTATAACCTGCACTCCTGTAGGTCAACTAAAAAATTACAGTCTTGCTTTATAAACCATCTTCACAAAAACTCATAACATAAGCCATTTGCAGGGTGGCTCAATAATGCTGACTGGCATATGGCAGAATATTGACACAGCATCATTTAAAAATGTTTAAAAAAACTTTTACAAGTTAAAAAACTTAAAAAAATATTTTGATGTGAGTTAAGCTCTTCTGTCTATCTGTTAAGTTCTACTATTTCTCAATCTGTTTCAGATATAACAACCCTGAAATCTTAAAAATATTGAGAAGAATCTTAACGTCTCCACTGCCTGCACTGAACCACTTCAGTTCACACAGACTCCTTCAGGGCATTCAGAAACTATGTGGTCCAAAGCCTCCTTGTGGATTCTGTTCCATGAGATTCCAGGCTATTCCCAAGGATGAAAAGAAGCCTGGTGATTTCCCAACAAGCTTGACATTGTTTTTACATTTCCTGAATGAGCATATCAGTCCTTGGCCACCACACAAATCATCTAGTCAGGACAGGCTATTTTTGTAGCTCCCAGATGGACTTTATGAACTTTCATGCATGAGATGAGCTTTGCGGGATACAACCACCCTGGTGACCTTGGTACATGTGAAACTGTAAAGAAAGGTAGGAGCTGTGTCATGCACATGGGTACATCTATTCATAATTATGTCATGCACTTTAGCTAGCACTGCATCATTTTATTTTCACAATGTACCCTGGCATTTGTCATTGGCAGGAGTTCAATTTGTGTCATAAAAAATATACTGTCTCCAGTTTCAGTTCATTCTAGTTATCTGCTGCTTCCAAAGGGAAATGTGACAATTATTTGCATTCAGGAGTCAATTGGCACTTTTGACCCCAGCTCCATATTTTGACAGTGAATGCTCAACAATATTACCCATTTCTGAAATTATATTGGAGACACTATTGATATTCAGCGTTGCTGAATAAGCTCTTCCAAAAGATTCCCCTGAGGCTGTCTTCACATAGTCTTGGAACTGGTCAGAAAAAAAAGTCCAGATTCAAATATTTTGACCTCACCATCATTAAAAATATATGACTGAAACATAACAACCAACTGCCTCTAGGAAACCCAACAGAAAACATGCCACAAATTACATTCCTTTCTGAGGATAACCAGTTATTCATATAGATTGCTGCTTAACAAAATGGGTAATTTACTACTTGTGCAGGAACTCATGTAAACGGACACAAATGTGTTAGTCCATGCAATAAAACAAAAATTTTGATGTGGTCAAGATGCTCACAGCCTCTGAAGGCTACTTCTATGCTACTGAGACCCTAAAGCATAACAAAGCATGACTGTAGTTTGGGAGGCCACAGAGAAGGTGGAGCCCCCTTGTACACAAGTAGAGATGACTGTTTATCTGCCCAGGAATATTAGTTATGAGGGAAGAATTTGAAAAGTGTCCCTGGTGCTTCAACTGCCCTTTTTGGCTCATTACTGTGTAGCTCCAGGCCATAACTGAAACCAAACCACACATCAACGAGGGGTACTAACACATGACAGAAAAGGCTTGAGGACTTGGACTTATAACTAAGACAGGAAATAACAACTTTTGTATGACAACTACTCCAGGCACTTGCTAGACTGGTTTTCATATTCTGTTCCACTTCCAGGCACTACATCAACATACAACAACTTAAAGAAAAGTTGTTGACAATGACGATGAATGGCATGCTGTTTTCAAATATGTTTATATATAGAAGACGAGAAATGTTTTATGAAGCTGCAAATATAACAAAGAAATGACAGTATGCATAAAGCCACATGACACAGAACAGAAAAGATGCAACATGACTTTCTTCTCTCACTTGGAACAATTTCATAACGTTATTATGGTGGTACAGCAAAATTCAACATGGAACTTTTTCTTCTCTCTCCATTAGGGACTCAAGGGAAAACTCTGGCTCTAGGTGTCTGAAGTTGAAATTACACCTTCCAGTATTAAACTCCCTGGTCTATACTTTGACAGAGAATTGGCATTTTCCTTCCCTGTGTTCAAAACTGTTCTCTACAGTTTTAAAAGCAAGTCTACTACTCAATACAGTCACACCTTAATCGCTCTGACCTCAAAACTAAGAAAAATGAATGCCCCTGAACAAACTAAAAATGCCACTCTTGGAGACCTGAATTGTGTCCGTAAAGATGTCAATAGACTGTTATTGGAACCATAGACACATTTTCGTTTGGTTGGCTTAGCTACGGAAACCAGGGCTAAAGGCACAATGAAGGATGTGCCCCAGATATATGCTCCGAGCATACCCCAACTTGCAGCCTGGAAGGAGACGTGGGTCTTGCTCCAGAGCTTCAATCTGCCTTGTGAGCTCTCACAGGCTTTGGACAGAAGCCTGCATGGAAGGACCCCAGTGTGCAGCCCCA
>NW_010139777.1:0-343 GCF_000699245.1 Pterocles gutturalis | reverse complement strand
CCGCCCCAGCCGGCCCCGCCAACCCCAGCACACTAACTGCGGGAGCAGGCTGTGCCAGAGCTGCACCTGCCCTGCGCACTCAGGACGAGGTGTGGTGAAAAGCCTCCAGCCCCTACTGGCAGAAGTTCCCTCTCTTTCCTGGTTGGCTCTCTCTGGGTGGTCCCTCTCCCAGGGTCATCTCCCTCCCTCGGTCAGCTCTTGGTCTCAGACACTCAGGTTCTTATCTCTGTTCCAGGACTGTGGTTTCGGGACACTCCCTGCTCTGGGATCATTAGCTGGGAACAGGCTGAGCCTTGGTGATCGGGTGGTGAGGAGTATCACTCATTTGTATATATAACTATTA
>NW_010139776.1:32069-58210 GCF_000699245.1 Pterocles gutturalis | reverse complement strand
TGATTCTATGATTCTATGATTCTATCTGAGCTTATGCTTGGGCTTAATATTGCCGTATTTCAAACAAATGTGAATCCAAATTCAAACGTTATACAAGACTACCCTTACCCATCAGACTTTATGCGGCAGCTCTGCTTTTGACTTCATGGCCTATATAACTAGATATTTAAACAATCAAATTCTTTTTTGTAAGAGAAGAGAAAACTCCCCAAGTTTTAGAATCAAGAGACTTTTTTCTCCCCCTGAACTGAATGGGTACCAGGGAGCTTGAGGGCACTTTCACAGAAAGAAAAATAAATACTTGGTTTCTTTATCTGTTAGTAAACAATGACTTGACAAAATTAATTAATTTTTGGAATTATTTTTTAGGGATACATTCAGTATCAATGGAATTAGATCTTTGTGTATTGTTCACTGCCATGTTTCCATTACTACATAATTTGTATCAGCTGAATTTCTCCCACACTATCCCTCCCAATTTCAACCTAAGTAATTTATTAAGCTTCTATTATATTTATATAGAAAACTTTGATCACAGCTGAAGTGTCAGAGGCTTCTTAAAAAGGTGCTAACTTATAACTACCATAGTTTTGCTTCCTTGTAATTCTTTTAATATTAATTTGTATATATAGTCTTTAAAACATGCATCAGTCAGACAACTAGGTTTTTATGTACTTTTCTGGCAGCTGTGTTTGAACAAAACAAATATAATATGCACTTATATGAATAAAAGATTGAAAGATACTGTAAGATCTTTCTTACCATATATAAGTACCGTAAGAAGCATATATGGAGAAGAGAGTCAAACAAAATATTATGAAAGGACTCAAAACTGTCTAGTAATTTATCAGTGATTTAGCTGAGTGCAGTCAACATGCTAAAATGAGAATGTCAGTCATTAATATCTGGAATAGAGGATTTCCATGCTACTAAAATGTGTTTTTAGCCAACAGCATAGCTTGGAGCAGCCATCTCTAATGCCTCCTACAGAAAGGTTTTCCTGACAGAAAATATCCCAGGATAAAGTAGAAGGGAAACACAACCCTTTCATTTTCTAATTTGTATGAGAAGTTAACCAAAGAGTAAGTACAGTACGAAGAGAGCAACCTGAATTAGAGTATGTTTTCAGCACTGCAGATCTCAGCAAATTTTCAACCAACAAAATATTCATGGATTCATTTTTAGTTGTCATAAGAAATACAAATATCCCTTCTTTTCAGTGTATAAATGAAACACAAGTCACAAACTGTAGCTAAGTGTGCCAGAACTGTCACTCTTATGTTCTCATGGTAGAGACAGTCCATAACTGGTTTATCAGCTTCCTTTAACCAATGCACTAAAATAAGGATGCTGAAGTATAACTAAATGCCAGTGGGTATGATCCTAGATGTTTAGATGTGCAGAGTGAAATTTGATGGAAGACTTTCTTTATCATTTCATCTATGAAATTCAAGTTGGTATCTTGTGAGTGCTCTATGTTTTACTGGTTCATGCTCAGGATAAGTTCTTGCCTTTTTGGCACTGTCTGTTTACCTCAGTACATCAATCAATTTAGTGATGGTTTTCATATCCTACTACATTGAGCTAAGTGTAAGATGCTGTTGCAACCTGCACACTGAAAGTGAAGACTGACCTTCATCTCATTTCACAACACCACAGTGAGACACAAGGCTTGGTTGAAAAATTGGATTCTCTTTGGAGGTCAGCAACAAATATCCAGTGAAACCAAAATTTCATTCTTTATTTTTCAAGTTGCTACTTTTTCCTATGTAGTTATCTGTATTTTAAGAGTTAACAAGACAAGACAGATAGAAAGGCTCTTTATTCGTGCTGCAAATTGAAGTGTGATATTATGAAGGTGAGTTTGTACTGACATGGAAAGTTCAGTATATGCTTCTGGTGGCTAAATGAAAAATACATGTCATGGGAGTTCAAACTCCTATAGGTTAACTTGCAATATAAATGACATTAAGGGATGTTGAATGTTACACTGCAGGGCAGGTGACACTGGGTAATAAGAAATAAGAAATATAAGAGCTGAGTTTTTTGTATTACCTTCATATTACCTTCTAAACTCATCAGAATCTCCCAATTGCAGCAGAATTTTAGATCTTACTATTGCAAAAATGCTCAATGAATTTTGGCTATACCAGCTCTTGCATAGCACTCTGGACCAAACTATTTCTCTTGACTACAGAAATGGTAAGACTTTCTGATAGTAAGGCAGAGAGAAAGGGGGAAGTATCTATATTTTTCCCAATGATTCCTGCATCTGAAAAAAAACTTCTTTACAAGAAGAAATGGAGGGTAGACATATTGCAAGAAAGGAATTCATAAGACCTTTACCAGAAAGAAATATATTTTTTCCTGAATGTTTTGTTTTACAAAAATTCTGATCTCTCTAATGGTTTAAAGATTTTGCTCCACTAAATCTGGCACTGATGTGGCGTACTGTGTAGGGATCTTTATCGTAGTCTCTTTGCCAAGTCATGAGAAATTTATAACTCAGACAACAACTCTTCACCCTTTTCTATCAGCTTATCCTTAAAAAGTCTTTCTGAAGTGAGAATATTGACTGAGTTTAACCTGTGGCCTTGTATAACGATGTGGGCTAGTTGGAAAAAAAAGAGCCTTTCATTTACATTAAGGAACATATGTACTTAATGTCATGTCCATACAAAATTACACATTTCAGTAGGTTCTGATGCATTGCTAACAAGATATGGAGCTTTCGGCAATATGGGGTCCTTTATGTATGGCTCAAAAAAGACCTGCTTAAGGGGTTAAAAAGTAAAGAAAATTTGGTGATTTAGACTGAGATTGTGTACCCATTTTAATTCTTTTACTGAGTTTCACGTCGAGTTTTTATTCTTTAAGAAACATCAAATTGAAACTTGATCTATAATTCAAGGACTAAAAATAGCATGAAGAAATTATACTAAGAAACCCTCAAATCTCTTATTAATAGAATTTGGCAGATTGTTTCTAACACAAAGTATCTTTTTTTTGTTTTTTTTTTTGTTTATGTGTGCATTGTTTATGTACAGCATTAGGATTGATTTGTAAGGAGAAATTAAGGCTGGTTGCCAATAGTAGTTTTTTTATGAATTTCACAAAGAAGTATGTGCAGTTTCCTTTTAAGTTCGTAGGACATGATTGCAAAAACATAATATACTACCTACAATATCATCATAAACAGACTAGCCTTCATTAGGCAAGGCTCAAAATTATAATACAAAGCAAATCCATGTCACTTTTGCTTTGACATCTTTGCGATAAGGAGTTTGCACTTATCGCCTTTTATTGATACTGTATAATAACCTCAGCAAAGTATTTTCAGACATAACCAAGTGTTTTGATAGTAGTAAGGTAGGGATGTTTCTTGTGGTAGAACAACTTTGCTCTGAGTTACATGCATCTCTCCGTTATATGTACCTGAATAATGGAGAACATAATTTGACATTTGTTTCTAATACAAAGTTTAGAGAATCCAAAATAGTTGTTAAATCAATCTATCAAAAAGAACAGATAATTTAAAATATTACATAGTTTCAACCTCTATTTTTGGTGTATAAAAATTGATTCTTATTTATGCAGTTTTTCTAAAATAGATGTAGATTCCAAGAAAAAAATATTAATAGTACAAAATGGTGTAACGGTGCAACAATATACTTTTCTCAGATATATGGTCTTAAACAGAGCTGAATAGAAGCAGAAATAAAATGCAGAAAAATGGACACAGAGACAAAATTTGTAATATAACCTGCACCTGCATCTGGGTGCCGCAAACCCCTCAAACCAGGAGGGAAACTAGAGCAGGTAAGAAGCACAATATTTTCCAGCTGGTGCCTGGCCTGTGAAACAAGGAGATCAGCACAGTGAAGTGCCTGAGGGATGCCCCTTCACGTAAACAGAGATTCAGCCCTACTTAAGCATAATCAATTGAGAGATCAATTCCTCCACTGAAGACAAAACTCTTTTGAGGTGTTAATATACATGGTAACCTAGGACAAAAAAAGCAGTATTGTTTACTGCAGTCCTGGAATCAAGAAGTCCCTTGAGGGAGCGTAGCTATGGACTTGGAAAAGTACAAAATAATAATGCTTGATTCACGTAGTATTCGAGTAATATTTAATTAACATATTGTCCTGTTTCTAGAGATGTCTGCTGTAACACCCCTGTGTCAATTCATAGCATTTTGAAGGGCAGAGGCAAAACAGCTTCCCCAGCACTTCCCCTTAATGTAAACAAAGAGAAATTTGCTATTCCATGCAACTTCCAAACTGTGCTCATATGTACTAGCCAGTCATTTCACTTTGATGTAAAATGATGTGAAAGAGTTGGAGATGAGGAATGAAGATGGAATTAAAAAGTCATCATTTGCATCCAATGGTTTCATTATAAAATCTTTTAAACTTTTTGGACAATGTTGATCAGCCTTGTTAATTTCAAAAGGTGCTGTATCATCTAAATGCTGCAGTCAACTTAGGGCTCTGTTATGTGTGGTGAAAATGCTGAGTATGTGGCTCTCATGCCACTTCAAGTTTTGAGAAGCTTTTTCCTGCAAATGCAGAAATCATACAGTTCAAGAGTATTATGTATGGATGACAAAGGCAGAGTTCTAGAATTGCTGAATTCGATCCTGTATTTGCAACTGTCACAGGACATGACGATGAGTGATGTGTTTCACATGCACTAATATCTTTCTATCCTTAACAAAAATGGTATAATCAACATACTTCATTTCCACAAGACATGTCAAAGCTCAGGAGCCCAAGAAGTTTGCTGCTATAATTCAACAAAGCATCTGCATCTTCAGAAATCCACAGCCTCTCCTCAGGAGCTACAGGTTTCAAGAGTCATCTTTAGTGAAGCTATTAGCATCCTTCCAGGATGCATCCTCATAGTAACGAGCTGCCAATGGTGTCAGTGAACAGCAAGATGAGGCCAGATGAGTCCCAGCCCTCTTGAGCCAGTAACTGGAGCAGAAGATCCCCATAGTCCCACAGAAGGGAACCTTCTTCAGTGACACATCCTAAAGAAAATATACAGGGCAATGGATGCTGTGAACTGCTTGCAAGAAAGTGCATTATGCCAGGAGGAGGCACGGAGATCTAGCACGGTAAGTAGAGTTTCAGTAGCAGGCAAGTCATGGTGCTATTTGCATGCTGCTGGCAATCCAGTAACTTCAGTGAGCTTCTCTCAGGCTGAATTCATTGCCATCTGAGGAATAACATGCTCAGGTTGTGTATCCTTTGTACTTCTGAGGGAAGAGAAATGGTAGGAAAAGAGCAAATACTGTCTCTCTCTTCTACAAATTATTTTGTTCCCTTTATTTCAGGGATACACCTACATATTTTGACTAAGAATTAGTAATCAATTCTTCACATCATATTTAAGCTGTAGGCAGGGATTCTACTATTTCTGGAAAAAAGGGGAAAAAGGCTACTTCTTATTAGACAATTTAAAAATTATAATACTGTAAACTTTTAATTAGGTATTATCAAGTTGAGGTCACTGTTCATTTGTGCAACTACGTATTTTTAGCTTGAACTGCCATAATTGTTTTATGATAAGTCTTTTTTTAATAGCACTGCAAATTCCTTCGGGTAGGCTACCTAGACATTGTGGAGACTGATGGGCCTGAAGCACACTTAAGTTTTTTTGCATAAAGAACATTGGATTTACACCCACTAATGTGGTTGTTCTTAACTTCTGAGCAACTGAATTTGCAGCTGTATCACACAACAGAGTTTTCTACCCATTTTCCCTTGCTTTTGTGAAACATAAGCTCAAGTGGGAAAAAAATAATTCAAAACTATAGTCTCAATTTTTTTTCATATATAATCAGAATTGGGCTCCACAGCCCTTAGAGCCATCCACCGAACCCTGATATTTGAATTAAGGGAATAGAGATTGGTGTACAATAATAGCTACTATAGTCTGTTCAGTCAAGAGACTTAAAGAAAATATTACTCCTCCAAACTCTGGAGGCAGTAAAGTTTCTCTAAGAAATGAGTAGAAAAGATTAAAAGCATTAGGTTAAGATAGTTTTCCCTATTCTCATTCTGATGGGTGGCTAAGATGGTTTTACTAGAGGTGTCGATGCATTTCATTAAGGAAGAAAGGAAAAAAGGAAAATTTTAGCCTGAAAAAACGTGTACTAAGTTGTCACTAACTGAAAATAAGGCTTTATATATAGGTTTTGATGCTTAGGATTTGATTTAACTATGAACGCTACCAGTTATCATATGAGCACAAGATGCACATTATGAAATTTTAGTGTTTGCGTTCAAGTACTCATCCCATGCCCATCAATCCAAAATTAATGATTTTCTACCAGAAATTCTGAATGTGGAGTAATGGCACCCTGGGACTGCAGGAACCTTCTGCAGTGCCTCTCCATGGAGGGAATAATATCACTTATTTTTATTCACAGAGCCCTTAAGAGAGGCTAACATACAATAAATATCATGGTATTATTTTCATATAATGATTAAGGAAGAGGGTGATGGAGAGAAGAAATTCAAGTGCCAGGTAACCAAGGTTGCTAAAATCCCTGTCTTTACATCTTATTTACCATGATCAAGCAGGAGCAAGATTTTTGCCTACCAAGAGTTAAAACAGATTGCCAGCCTCTGGTCTGTAGTGCGTAAGGCTAAATACAAGTGACAGATCCTGTACATCTCAGAAAAAGAAGGGGCAGAAAACCCAATCTGTTTTGAATGCTATCACAACACACTTCAGAGGTTCCCTATTTTCACAAACCTAATATGTAGCTGCCTGCACAGCTAAGGCTGTGTTTATTTACAGTAGCTGTACACACAGGAACAAGAAAATTGTAAAGGATCACTATTACAACTATAGGCTGATTTCTCCATGAAACAAAGTGAGCGCTGAAGAGCACAGTTATTCTTGTAATAAGCCAGTGAAAAAAAGACAAATGTGTGTGGCCTCTTGAAGCATTACAAGGAAAATGTTTATCCTTGTGCTTGCAGAAAACAGAGACCTGAAGACTTTCTTCAGCAGTAAATAAAACTGATTGCATATTTTCATCACTCTAAAGCTTTCACTAGGAGTAAGTAGTTAAGGTTTTAATGGATACTTTTACTTAAAATGATTGAGTCGCTATAAGAGAGATTGCATGGTATGCTCTACCTCAAGAGGTCTCCTAAGGTAAGTGTCTGAATCATAGTGATGGGAAGCAAAAAGAGGGATTCTTAAAGCACAATAACAAGAAAGTTTATTAGTTCTTCAGAGCTGCTGCACTGATAGTAAGTGAAATAACTTCAAGACTGGCTGGAGAAGCTTTTGCTGAAACCTTGCAGATATGATATTCTCCTGCAGTGCTGGCAGTGAGCAGTGGCTCTGCTGCTCTGAGCCTGGATGCCAGCTTTGCTGGCCCTGAATACTGCAGTGTGAACACACCACATGCTGATCTGCCTTGCTACACTACAGAGCTTGTCAAATATTGAATACGCTGCTAACGAAGCCACTTGCTTTCCAGCCTGAGCAGAAGGACAGCTATGGACATGAACTACTGCAGGAGCCCCTTGGCTCCTTTTCACAGATGGGAATGTGATCCCAAGCCATCAGAATCACAATTATTCACACATCTCTGTTACTGCACAACTTCTGCAGTGCTTTCCCACCTCTTAAAACATGTGAGTAAGGTCAAGGTGTGTCTGATTTACCATTGAATAATTCCTAGAAAAGAAAAAATTACTTGTAATTTCTGCTACAATAAGTAGCCATGCAGTGGCAAACCTCCATGGATTGCAGCAAAGCAATTCATGGACTATAGTACTACATAGACACCACACTAGTGTACAGTCTGTCACTAAATACAGCAACAAAGCATTTATGATTTACTTTAGATGTCCACAAAAAAAAGCCCAGGTACAGTCATTGCTGTGATTGAAGCAACTACCTGGATTTTTAGTCTTCTGTTGTTTTGAATTATTTAAGTAAGAAGTATCATATCTTGCTTGACAATCAGATTTAGTATCATTTAGGGTTTTGTCTCAAGACAGAAGAAATTCAATCCCACTGCTAACTGTGAAAGAAATCCTGCAAAAAACCAAATGGGTTATGGCCACTTTGCCATCCTGAATCTCAGAATGAGATGCACATGCTTACACGGAAATCATCTTAGAATCATAGTATCATTAAGGTTGGAAAAGACCTCAAGGATCATCAAGTCCAACCGTCAACCCAACACCACCTAACTCACTAAACCATGTCCCTCAGCACCACATCTACACGTTTCTTGAACACCTACAGGGGTGGTGACTCCACCACTTCCCTGGGCAGCCTGTTCCAATGCCTGATCACTCTTTTAGTGAAGAAACTCTTTCTAATATCTAGCCTAAACCTCCCCTGGTGCAACTTGAGGCCATTTCCTCTTGTCCTATCACTTGTTACTTTTGCAGGTGTTGATTCTGAAACTGAATGAGGGCACCAAGGGGAAGTGTGATGCCCACTAAGGGGAGCTCATTCCTCGACTGACATTCCTACTTGAGAAAAAGACCAATTCAAGGGAATTAAATGATCAATTGTAGAGAAAGTTAATGTTAGGGAAAGTCAAAGAATGTCAAGATAGAAACAAAGACTGAAATAGAGGGTAGATAGAGATAGAGGAGTAACAGTATTGCTAAAATTGAACACAATTCCCTAAGACAGAAGGGGTTTTAATCTTTGTAAGTGGGAATAACTTTCTCCATCTCTTCTGTGTTTCTGTGGTAGAACGAACAATGGGATCTCTGATCCCTGTCGCTGTTAATTGGGATAGCTCCATGGAGATAAGCATAATTTTGACTATAACTGCTGGGCCATAAGACAGAGAAAATCTCCATTTCCCCATTCCACAAAATCAGTCAGCTCCTCCCCTAAGGCAACTTCCTTCCTCAGCAGTACAGTTCCTCTACTCATTTTTTTGTCTTCCATTTGCTAACTTTGCTTGAGACTGGTGCAAAGGAGATTATGAGGGGTAACTAATAGGCAAAACATCAGAAGCAAGTGTTGTCAAAATATACATTTTCAAAGTCAGTGTGGCTGGTTTATTTTTAAATACCTCTTAAATATTTTATACAGATATCTGGAAGATGCATATATTCATTCATTATAGTCTTATATTTGTAATATAATTATTAAAGACTATCTTAGTTTCTCAGGCAAATTTTTGAGTTTCAGAGGAATTCTACTCAAATGAGATGTATTACATTTGGCTTTTATTGTGTAATAATGAAGGCAACAAAATACAAAAAAGCCTGTAATGAAACGTTACACAAAAAGGACGCAGAGCTTAAGGTGACACGAATAGGAAAAATACAATAAACCATGTGTCATGCTGCTGCAGCTGTTTCACCTCTTACCAATTTTCACAGTCTATAAAATCCTGGAAAGCACCAGATGTTTAGGGGAAGCTGTCCCACTCTCCCTAGCTTTGAAAGTAGATGTCAGATTTATTAGTGCTATATAAATGTGATTTAATTCCTGATGCTTATATTTATAAACTAGGTGGAACATGTAACACATCCTGTTGTCAGAGAGACCATTTACTTTCCTTTGCTCCTCCTCACTTGTAGATCTTGGGTGCTGCTGGACAATTACAGTAATTACAGAACAATACTAGAACATGCTGTCCAAACTACAGGATTTGCTTAGTTACTGAAAAACACATCTGAGAGTTTTCTCCCAGTACCAGCTTTTGCCAAAAAAGATCTTGCAATACACAGATTATAAACCAAGCAAAACTATCGTGTGTATGAATATGCACTAACATTTGGGATTCCTGCCTACTCAGAGACTGTTAGTGCATAAAATTATCTTTTTTTTTTTTTTTTTTTTTTCCCTAGCACACAGTTCTTAGTATCAGAACAGGGATAAAAACTGCTCATGCATAATTTCCAATCTTTCATAGCTCAGCGGTGCTGTAAAGTGCTGCCGTTCGTTTTAATCCAGTGAGTAGAAGTTTTGTTGTGTTTAGTACTAAGGGAATTGCATGTTATTAGAAAGCCGCTGACAGCTGTCAGAGACAGAGACAACTTGCCGTGTTTCAATCTTTCATAAAAGGAAGGACTAAGGACCCTCATCCTCTGCTAAGTTGTCAGAGGTCTCAAAAAATGGGATAAAACCAAATACAGGAAAATCTCTGTCTCTCCTCTATTCCCTCCCCTATCAAGTTGTACAGGGAAAGTTGTATAGGTAGATGAAAGAGAAAACATGTATTTGTACTTTATACTGCCTTGTCATCACTGAACTGAAAGGTTAATTGCATAGCAACCTGCTTTCCTTTAAGGAAGCACACAGCATATGACATAGTATTCAATAAATTAGCACTATGTTTTAACATAATGTAAAGGCTTTCATACAGTTTTTATTTTCTGAGAGCAGGAACAATCAAAATCCGAAAGACATTGATGAAGACAAGAGCTTTGCATCAAAGACTCTGGAAGTCTGAATCTGTAAGCAATTCCACACTTTCCAACACATTCCTCACAGTGCACAGCACTCCCACTGAATTTAAAGCACCAGAAAAGGAAATGTGCTCTTAAGACTTGAAATCTTGCCTTACAGCTTCTGATTTGAACAGGTGTTTGCCTCAATAACAACTCTGTTGTTTATTTTAGTTAAAATACTTTATTTTTTTTTTCTCTAAAAGCCTACATTATTTTCTTTGATCGGAATTAGTGACAACTCAGCTCTTCCTTACTCTGTAATGACAAAGGGAAGGAACACTATGCATTGTCTTTAACAGGCTGGCATTGTTTTCCCATCAGCTACTACTTAGCTTTCTGATGATGAAGGGACCCTTCTTTTCACACCAGTAATCCGACAAGTATCCCTCAGTACAGCACTGCTTCTAATGCCAGCTCCTTTAACCAGTACAAGGGACTGAGAAATCATGTTTATTTGCATAATTTGTTTATTATTTTTGTTTGCATTTTTGGCTTTTGCTATTTTATAGCACACTCAATGCTGTTTATCACTTTTAATACTCCAATTCATTTTTCATCCTGTTTTTTTCTTCCTATCTATCCATCTTGCACCACCTCTCTGCTGAGTAAAGTGAAAATCCATGAATGAGTCAGAGTCAAGTTTTCAAAGTCACATTGGTCAGTGGGGTTTGAAAAAAAGCAAAATGAGATTGCTCATATTTTGTCTTTCCAAAAGTAGAAAATAACATTTCCTTTCTTTGGTTGCAATAAAGAGAGCTTTATCCTATGTTTTCCAGCTGCTTTTATTTTCCTGAAATCCAGTCTATGCTATGTTGCTCATTAGTGATTGGTATAACTAGCTGTTTCTGTTCTTTCTATATTATCATTAGCCTTGCCTAATTCCTCATCCTATCCTGTGTATCATCAAAAGCAAGCTGAAGCTCTTATGTCTTGTTAAATTTTACCTTCTGGGAGGTTTGTTGTTTGGTTTTGTTTTTTTGTTTTTTTTTTTTTTTTTTTTTTGCTACAGGATATCTGAATGGCTGTTTGAAGGAGATTTCTGACTTTTTTTTTTCTTAGTTTAATTGAGTGAAGAACTATGTGAATAAAACTGCAATGGCAGTTTTCCTTAAATACATATTCTGTGCTCTGGTCTAACATTTTGATTGCATGTTTGGTACTTTCAATTCAGCACACTGAAAGGGAGACATTAACATATTTTAATCAAGAATAAGGAATTAATAATTTCTCATTCATGTAATTTTTCAGGGGTTTTTTTGCCTATATACTACCAGAATTAAGAACAGCAGCTGTTGTGATTTATGTTGACTGGATATTATAGAATGTTATTATCTTCTCAGTTTGCAGGAGCCTAGTTTTCAGTTGCAATACACACTATTTCTTCCATGTTAAGCTTATCAACTCCTCAACTAAAGCTTTCTCAACATTTCACATACCATGTAATAATTCAACTCAGAGGCCGTAACACCACACCATTCCTTTTGAAATATGAAATGCGGCTGGCTCGGGGAGGGGAAGAGTAATTTCTTACTGCAAGCCAGGAAGGTCAATTAGAAAATGAGGGGCATGTGCAGTTGTTTCATTGTAAATATCAACCAACAGTGTCTTCTAACCTCACAAAACTCTGCAAATGTCTGCTATTACCAGCATTTCCTTCCACTAATATATAAACTCTTCTTACCTATGAACAGATTCCACTCAGTATCCAAATCAGCCTGATTTGCTAGGCAGCCCTTCATTACATTGAGGCAATAGTTGTTGCAAGGTTTCACAGTGGGAAGTCCTCTGCAGTAAGGGCAGTACAACATCTTCATTAACGCCCGGATGCACCCTGGGGTGGGACTGACCTGCAGAGTTTAAGGGGGGGGGGAGGGGGGGGGGAAGAAAAAAGAAAAAGGAGGAAATCAATCTCCTGATCTGCGAATTTCGGGATCGCTGAGATTATACCTCTCAAGCAATAAGCGCAGAAGGGGCAATTTGTGAAAAGAGCTCAACCCTTAATAACACCCTCCTATGAGACTAATCGATTCCTGCCAATTACCTTCATTTAGCACAGCCAGCAGCAATTTTCAGGAATGTAAAAATCAACACTCCCCTACTAATGGCAGTGCTTGCCTCCCCAACCCTCCCACACAAAATCTACTGGAAAGTGAAGGAAAAACATCCAGGGAATCAGCTGGACAGTAACTGACTGATCCTAACGTGGAGCTAGAACTGCCAGTTACACCGTCACTGGATCAGGTTCTCCACTTTATTAAAGCACAGTAAACCCAGGATAATCTTGATGGTTTCTATGAAATTATTCAGAACTGCACTGTGACAAAGGGATATCATTCTGTTTTCAGACAAAAATACCCTTCTGTCTTCTCAGACAAATTTGATATCAGTCAGGGTTTTTTGGGGGTTTTTTTTGGTATGCTTTCAACATCTTGAGTGACAAAAAGCATTATAGACAACAGTCTAATGGATTTCAACTTATATATCAGCATGGCACAACATGGCTGCACATGGTGAATTTAAAACAACCACCAGAGTCAATGAAAAGAGACCCAATGAGTTTAGTATTTGCAGTCAAAGTCATTAACAGTGGACATGGCTCACAGAAGGAAGTAGCATGTAGATATAAATTTTTGTTCATATGTGTTACAGTTTGCACTAAAAGGGTATGAGTTTCCTTGAGAGGGAGCATGGAGGTTAGGGAAAAGTTTTTTGCATAAGGCTTCTCCATTATTTCTAATGATCCTTCTCCTCATCTTTTTTAGGCATCAAAATGCTGGGCATCTATTCAGCAATGTGCCTTCCATGTTCAGTGGAGAGTAATAGGTCTGTTTTGGGTTGGTTCTTTATCCTGCCTTTTGAAGGTTAGGATGAATCACCTTCTGGAGGACATCCACTGAATCCTCCATATCTCAATTTAAACGGCACAAATTAGTCACATTTGACAACCATGTGAAGTCCCTGGGGTAAATATTATTTCCCTCACTCTCTTATTTCCATATTTGTTTAATTTCAGACTTGTACAACTACAGTGTACATTTTCAGGACAGACTTTTAATCTTGGAGTAGCATCTTATCATGGTGCAGTGGAGCAGAAGTTTCTTGTGCTGGAGTGACAATCTAGACCAATGACAAAGAGCTACAGGTCCCTCCATGATTTCAAAATCCCTGGACAGGAGAGTGCAAAACAATGACACTTCTAATATGAGTTTGAAGGGATTAAACTGTTTTTCTATATTCATGGTAACTTGTGCTGAAAGCATGAATCTGACTTTGCACTATAATGGTATGTGCGAAACTGATTGATGTGATTTGTATTATCAGGATTGTACTAAAATGGCACTTCCTTTCTTTTTCTCTGGAATTTCTTTCACCCTTTTTTATGTCAAATCACTGATTTTCAGAAAACTATGACGAACATTCTCTTTACATTAGACATTTTTGCATGAAAATGGCTCTGTTAAGAGTTATAGCAGATGCTCCTGAGTATGCTCAGAAGTTATTTTTTCGGTTGACTTCCTAGTGAAATGCACTTTAGTAGCACAGCACTCTGATGGTGTGTGTGAAAGCATATTTATCCATCCTTTTCCAATAGCTTTTGAACCATCAGTCAATTTCAATCAAATTTGACTGAGGACTTAAGGTCTCAGTACATTAAGATCCTACAAGTTTTTTGAAAATAGACAACTGAGGGAAGGAAAGGACAGAGGCTCTATTACTGCCTTTATCGAGGAAAAGGCTGAAGCATGAGGTCAGTTCCTCACAGATATCAAAGAACCTATGTGGAGGAATGATGCTATGAATGACCCATGGGTTAAAAAAAACAGTGGGAACTTTCACCTCACTAAACAGCAGAAAATCCAATACAAGTAAAGCTGGATTTCATTATTTCCACTCCTCAGAACTAATTTTTAGAGTCACTTATCCAGCTGTTTTATCTTTATACCTCCAAACCTAGAACAGGTCCATTTTTACAAAAAGAATAGTATCAAATTGGGAGGTAGGCAGAATACATATACTTATGGTCAACAATGGAATCTTCAAAATTACTTTGAAATCACTGCTTAAAGCCAGACATACTTCTATCTGTGGGTACTGAGAATTTTATCAGCAAAGTTCCTTTCATGCTTAAAATTATGCTTCTTCCCAGGCCCAGAAGTCCTGCCAATGCAAAGTTGTCAGGTCCTGGTTGACCCCTAAGTTCATCAGGAATCCCCATGTTCTCCCATCCATGCCTTCCCAAGCCTGCTTTTGTACTTGTGCTGACAGTGCATATACCTATAGGATCTTGACCTTGCACAAAAATTTCATTCTTGAAAAGCATAGCTAGAGGAGAGGACAGTCCCTGTCTTTTATATAAATTAAATATCATAAAAATTTATGTCAGTCTAATTTTATTGCAAGTGTAGTCTGAGAGGTCACGTCTTTCTCTGCCAGAGGTCCAGATCATATACCTAATCTGCTAGGACAGGACCCTAAAGGCCAGTTACAATATCTGTTTACACTGGCCCAGTGAATCTTGAATTCTTGTTGCATTACAAAACAGCTGTAACCAGAGTACTCCCAGACACAGTCCTCAGCAAAGTAGTCAGGATAAATTCTTACCACTCAAAAAGAATGAGCAGGACCCAGATGTCTCATATCTTGTCTGAACGTTTTAATATCCCTTGTACAAAACGGTGGCATCACCAACAGCATTTTACAAGAAAGAAAGGTGCCCTGCTTTTGTTTAGAGAGAAGTAACAGAGTTTTAAAGATAAGAGGCCAAGCTGTGACTCCAAGCAGAAAGCAGATGAAGAAAGTTTTTGCAGAAGCCTCTGACATATCTGTATCAGCCTCTGACAAAGACCAACACAAGCAGCTCCTTGCTGATCAAGCTGGATGTTGCAGACCTCTGTTTCAGAAGATGCTATGCTGGTGAAATAAAATATGATCACAGATCAATTTCTGTCTCAGGCCCAGTGGCAGGGACTGCCTCACATTCACACTGCTTACTGCTAGCACCTTCTGCTTCAAGCTGGCCACATCCCGTAATGCCTCACAGGATTTGGCACCGCATCTCCTCTGGGTCTCACCTGGTGCCGGAGTGACTAAAACACACAATAATTATTTTGCATGGTTATTTTTTTAGCCCAAAGTATTTGGAATAGTTGGAGGCAGTACTGCAGGCAATGGGAGTAAAAGGAAATCAAACATAATATTACATGTTTTGAAGTGACATATGAAAGTGCTTAGACTACGTACACTTGGATTAGCACTGGAAAGAAGGGTGGGGACCAAAACAAGACGGATACTTTCATGCAGCTTTCTGGAGGCAGTCTCTGTCCTCCAGGCAGGGCACAGGCACTGTGTACAGAGACCCAGATGGAGAGGTCCAGAACACATCCAGGAGGAGGGCTAACAATTACGCTGTGACCTGAGCACATGACGAATACCATTCTCAAGGTTGTTCCATATTCCCCTGTCACTTAGCTGTACTAATCTACCTTTAGGTGATCAACCCTTCCCATTTGTGGCACAGGGAGACATTACAGTAACTCAGCTAGTTTTTAAGTCTGAAGGCTAAAAGTCAAATGCTGTGTCACAGCAGTTACGTGCCTTTGTGAATCTAGCCTTCACTGAGCAGCCAAGTTTCAGTTCTCAGTTTCATTTGTTTTTTTCTGTACCTTTATTTTCAGGGAATACAGTCAGGTCATTCTCCTTCCTCAACAACAGCTGAAGTATCTTTGATGCAGAAAATAATCAAATTTCGCTCTAACATTCTGAAACCTTGGTAAAAAACACCCATAAAAATATTCAGCTTAGAGTGTATTTCAGAAAGCTATGAACACATGAAATCTGGAGATTATCACAGAAAGTTGATTTTCAACCACCTATAATTGGCTTGCTACTTCTTGCTGCTGGCAAATTCTACGAAATGTATTTTTAAAGCCCATTTATCATTCCCATCTTAAAAAAAATTATTCAGAATCTCTCACCCCTAATAATGCTTTTCTGCAGACCAGTCAAAAGGCAGATATTAATTTCATTCAGAAGTGTTCAAAACCTGCATTGGGTGAGGAGAGCTGTTCCTCAGCTCACAAGTTTCAATGGTTTTTCTCCAACTAACATTAGTGGAGGGATACAGATTGGTTATTTTTTCTTTCTTGTCTTTTAAAATACATTGCAATTGGCTCTGTGCTAATTGCAGCAGAGAAATTTGCATAGACTTCAAAGTTTAGAAATAGCTAGTCCTTATGTAAATCATATATTATAAATAAATCAGATTGCACTGAATTACACAACTGGGGAAACTGCTGTAGAGGAATCATTAATTATGTCAAGCTGTCTCCCTGACTGACTAGGACATCTTCATTTTAGTATAAGCGTACGTGGCATGCAGCACATCAGAAGAGTGCCTTTCTCAGCTTTGAGCCTTGTAGCTGCAGGACATGTCACATTCCTGCATTCTGTAACATTTTCTGACAGCTTCAGCTTTATCTAAATGTATGCTTTTGCATACATGCAAAAAACCCGAAAAGCAAGATTCTTAAGGACTTCACTACCAAACACTTTTTTCCCCCCTTCAGAAATTCTAGGAGGAATATTATTTCATCTAGAAGATAGATTTTGCAACTGTGGACTTGCAAATATAAATAATTGAGGAGAGCACTTCTTTGGGTAAAAGCCATGAAATTGTACTCTCTTGTAACACTGCATTTGCAAAGACTGCTTTGTTATGTATTTGACCTGTTTTTATAATCAAAAGCCTGGGCTTTGTCAGGTACACAAATGTAAATATTTTTTTCTGATACAAAAAATCAGACAAACTGATTAAACAACTGGTCACCTTTAAAAGGATCAAACACACTGACATTCAGTTTCTCTACTTGTATTTATAGGAGATTTCTTACTGAAGTAGATGGTATATGTTGTCTGGTAATAAAGTAGCAGTGTTCTTACAAAGTAATATTGAATGTAAACTCAAACATATAATAGAATCTGTCAAATATGAGCAAAATGAATCAAAACTAAGTGTTACCCCAGAGACTGCAACAGGGGACACAACTCCTTCCTACATTTCCTATGCACCTGAAAGAATTGATCCCACGACACAATGGGACATGGAGTCATCCCTTAGCAGGAAGACCTAAGGGGGCAAATGGAGGGAGGAATGAGTCTATTTATAGCAGCCAACTGGCCCAGGAAGTAGATACTCTTTCAAAATGCCTCTACGCTAGAGCAGCTCATTATCTGGGAAGAAGAGGATTTAATTTTATTTCTCACAAGCTTTATGAATGCATTAACAACCAGGCTGCTGGATAAAAAAGTGGAAACTTCTACTTCCTTCCCACTTGGTGTTCAAGATGAGGTATCAAATGCTTTGCTTTATACAAGAGGGTGATGTATATTCCTGCAATCCCATGCAAATGGTCCGTAAATGGAGTGAGTTTTGAAATCAAAGCCTGTCTTTCGCACTTATGTGTTGGTTAAATCATCCACCTCCCCACTCAACAAGCTGATGTTGCGTGTCCTGAGCAGGCATGATGCACTGTCTGAGAAACTGGGGCACTGATATCCTTAAGTCACTTTTTGGATCTCTTTGTAGAGAATCTACAGTTTAATGATGGAATAATGAGCTAAGTTTCCCAAGCATCTTTTTGTTAATAGCCAAATTATCTCAAGAGTTTCCAACAGGACTAGGGCAATAATAATAAAATGCTTATGTATGTGGGCAGGTCAGACTTTGATCTTGAATACATTGGCATGTCTCAATCACCTCCAGGAGAAATGTAAACTCCTCTAAGAGTAGCAGTCCCCCGCCTATTCTTGCACCAAAAAGTTAATATATCTGTGGACAACTCCACAATTCAATTCTAGTGCTTCCTGTCCAAAAAACTCCACAGTATATTTCTAGTATTTCTATTCAAAACTATATTTAAAATCAAATGGGACATAAGGATTAAAAGTTCATGCTTGTGATTTCAGAAGAGAAGGAAGAAGAAAAAACTTGAATTAAGAATTGCTGATTGTTGCATTCAACCTGCTAGAACTGAGGAAACATTTCCTAAGCAAAAAAACCCCATCATTTCTGATGTCATGAAATGGATGTAAATGCATTGTAGAAGTGAAGTAACTGGGATCAGACTGAGATGTATCATGAAGTACACTTTATATGGTACACAGGATCACTGCAAATGTTTGCAACACCCATCCTAAGAGCTACAGCTCCTTTTTTCTTTCCTTTAATCTTTAATTAAGTTGAGTACAAAGACTAAACTTCAGTCCAATCACTCACTACTTTTCATCATACATCTTTGACACTATCTTCTCAACATGTTACAATTACTACCTATTGATTTTTGTTTTTATTGCTTTTTTTTTTTAATACTGGAGAAAGTGGGTAAAGCCTAGCTGGCAATGATTTTTTTTCTTTCTTTTGCTCTTTCTTTTCTTCAGACAAGATTTGCTCGCTGTGGGATCCAAGTGCTTAATTTTGATCCTATTCCATGTTTTGGCTATTTTAATGAGGTCTGTGTTACTGCTGATTTCATTTAATAATCTAGATATCAAGCAACTTATTTTCAGTAGATTTCAGCTGAAAATATGACTGTGTGTATCTAATTAGAACTACATAGAAATATTCATAAGATACCTGAATGCTTTATCAAAGTTCTTTTCGTTGTTTCAGTCTGACTCTTAGATGTTAAGATCTCAGTTCACTGCTTTTATGGCACAATCTGATATAAAAAAAGGAAATACTGCCTCAGCCATAATCAGTTGGGAATTTTTGTTGTAGGAGGTCAATTTAAGAATACTTGCTTATATCAACCAAATGTCTAGTCTAGTACTAACCTCCTAAAGATAAATATAGCTATATTTTTAACAATTCATAGAAGTCCAGATGAGTGAAAGGTAGAAGATCCGGTTTGAGTACTACAGCTTTGTATCAGTGTCTTTGACTTTGTGCTTGAATTACGCAGCAATAAAAGTAAAACACTACAGACAGTTAAAGAGCTGCAAGATCCCCACAATTCTGGGATAGTGTATCTCGAGATTATGAGATAAAACCTGGTAAATTTAACTTCAATATTTTTATAGTCAATAAAATACTTTTCTAGAAAATACATAATTAGTAGTTCAATATGCTCATTAAGCTATTAGAAACAATTTTAGGGCAATATAGTTGAACCCTAGAAATTTTTTATAATGTGAAAAAGAAATTGCACACTTACTATCTGACACAAACTGTGCAGCACTAAGCACTTACCCCACTGCACCTCAGAGGAAACATATTATTTTTTTCTAAAAAAAAAGAACATTTAGTCATTCTTCTTGTGCAACTAAGATGTCCTTTTCCATTATCTATGATTTTGAAATAGTGAGAAATATGGCAACTGTACTTCTTTCCAACATCTATTAAAATTTGAGGCATATTTCATACTTATTTGGCCACTTCAGTATGTCTATAGTTGTGTTCCGGTATGTGCATAGTTCTGGAAGGTGGATGAATATATTAATTTTACACATGAAAAAATGAAACATCACAAGCAATTTTTAAAGGTATTTAGATGGATAAAATCCTAAAAGTTATGCACCAGAATTTTTCAACACTGACTGTAAGTACGAATCTCATCTGTTGTTTGCCTAAATTAACATAACATATAATTCTGAAAATGGCTATAGGAAAATAAGGACTGCAAGTCTCTAAGCGATTACATCAGGAGGTTGTACATCAACTAATAAATCATGTTTGGAGACATGAATTGTGGAATTTCACAATTTCCTCACAGAAGTCAAGGGCAAAAAACCACAAGGACAGAATGTTCAGATGTTTACTTGGGTGAGACCAAACTTCTATTTACAGAGGAAAAGAATAGCTTCTCCTATTTTTAGGAAAGTAGGAAAATTACTTATCAGTTTATCTGAATACAGAAAATCCAAATTTAGAAAACCACTTGAAAAGCTGCAATCCCAAGGATATTTTGTGTAAATCTATTTTTTTTTAAATCTCTTGAATCACTTCTAAGTGATGCTTTAAAGCAATTTTTTTTTTTACAATTTAAGTTTTTACAATATAAAATGTTTGAATGCTCAGATGTAAATATTAAAATATTCTTCTTAAATTCCATTTTACCTGTAAGAGGCATTTCAAACAAACTGAGTGTAAAAATGCTGGTTGATTGCAAATGTTATTAAAATGAGAATTTCTTAGACTGAAAATAGTGCAAACTGAGAAAATACTCGAGGATATGGGAGTTTACATGCCATGAGATATTATTAAGATGAAAAATGTGCCTTGCAAATTTTCTAGAAAAATATTTATCATTCTCATCTGTTTTAGAGTAAGCCCACATTAGACAGAATTTGAGGTATGGATTCCATCTGTTTTTTTCCCTAGCATTTCAAGGGCAAAGCTCCCAGGAGATGAGAAGTTTTCTGTTACACAGAAATAAGGAAGGAATCTCACAGCTGTTACGCTTTTCAAATCCCACCATCTCTTCTGGAACATAAACTTTAAGACACTCTCTTAATAAAAAGTAGTTCCTCTGCTTTATTTTCAGAGGAAAAAAACCATTGGTTATCACTTAAAAGAGAGTGTGCTCATTTCTTCCAGTCTCATGGAGAAACATCTATGGCCTCCACCAGAAAAGAGGGCCTTGGTTTAAGAGGAAAGTATGTGACAAATTTTCCAAAGCTGAGAATAGAATAAGACACGACTGTAAGCAACAGGGTAAGAAAACTGCCCGAAACTGTCTACTACAAAGAATTTGGGGAGAAAAAAGAAAAATCCATAAAGTCCAGCACTTTAGAAGAGGTCCTTAGTATGATTTGCTCCACTGAATGCAGATATCAAAATCTGACTTATGCTCCCTTACAAAACAGATTCACTTCAACCTAAAAAAGGCATCTAAAATAGGTGCTCATTACTCTCTCCTGTGATGCTATAATGACTAATCCATGTGCAAATATCTCCATGCATATGTTTAAAGTTAAGCAAGAAGAATCCACTGCTTTTCCAACTAAAAAAGCAGGGGGATCTTACTGAGCAATGATGTGCAGTTGCCTTGTAAAACAGTCAGAAGAACCAAGTCAAAAGAGGCATTAAATAACAGTGAGGAAAAAATGCCACACTAGGCTCTGCATAATCAAACAAAAGTGGCTTTGTGCTCACTGGGAGGAAAAAAAATGTTGCAGAGAAGTAGGTTAAGTATTGCCCAGGTACAAACCAGAAACAGAAGGGAAGGTCCTTGATAATCTGGAAATCAAACCCCCAGAAAAGCAGGAGGGAAAACTCTGAGAAAGGGTTGGGACAGAAAAAGAGAAGAGCTGCCACAGCAGGAGATAATGATCAAATTGAGCAGTGAGACATGTTGTGCGACAGTATCTGGTAAGAAAATAATGCGAAGAATGGTCAAAGTCAGTCCTACTTACAATGCCCAAGAAGCTTGAAATGCAGACTACACACCCGAGAGCAGTCTTGCTGGCTGCCTATCTATGATTCACAGTGCAAAACACAAAAGCACCTGAGAAGAAAATCTGTTCTCACAGAGAGAGAGAGAAGCAAAACTGTTCTGATCACCCGTAAGTACTCACAAGTGCTCATAAGTAAGTCTTGTTCGCTGTTCACTGACCTGTGAATTGTTTTACTGACATAAAAAGGGCATGAAACTCAGAGTAGTACAGAGGGATGTGGGATGTCTTAGTTGTGTGGTGTCAGCAAGAACACACCAGCCATGATGAGAAAGAAATAAATGCATAGCATTAGCAGTCTTGGTCAATGATAAGTTATGCAATAATTTGAGGTGACAAGTGACAACAGATTGACCCAAAGTGTTCCAGCTCCTTCCTGCTCTAAGAAACATGGATGGAGTAATGACATAAAAGACACTTTAAAGTGTCTAGTAAGGTGATCACTACCTGAATTTGTTGACAATAATAATCTCCTAGACACAGCAAGTAAGGATATGTAGATTCCTTACAGGTACCTTTCCACATGGCTGATGAATTGCCTGTATATCAGCAGCAACTAAAGGGTAGGGACTGGGTAGGCTAGTACTAAAAGGAGGCTATTCTACTAGAGAGAGAAATAAAATTGTAGGGATAGAGAAGCAGGCAAATCCAAGGTTGATAGCTTTGTCTAATTGATAAGCTTCATCCTATTCCTACATTGAACATTTGTCAAGTGAGTTCAAAGGGTAAAATCCCATAAGTAGCCCTGGGCTATTTGTAAAAAAAAAAGCAAAGGAATCTCAAGTTGCCCATATTCTTGGTCCTTCTCCATGAAATTAAAAAGGCCAAATAACAGAGAGTGCTGGGTTTTGGAATGAAACATTAAATCTGACTTTTAGCAACAAGCTGGTCACACCTTGTCAGAGACAAGATGAGAACAAAAATAGTCATCACGTCAGCAAGCAATGCAAAACCTGTTTTAAAGACTGACTATTTGCTGAAAACCCTCCAGCCCAGTAGAAAGCAAGATATTGGTTACGTGGGACACAACAGAATATAATGCTTTGCTTATGCCCCCTTTTAATTTCATCACGTGAATGAAGCACAAGGTGGAGCACAATAGACAGGACAGTAAAACAAAGTCTGTGTGGATCATATTCAAGTACAAAGATCAAAGGGAAACATTGTAAACTATTTTCCTGACTTCTAAAGTGAAGAAAGGTGTCAGCTCTTTAAGGTATACCAGCAAGGAGCTAGTCAGATACATTGCTGGGTTCTAATAATCAGCACAGGCTCCTCAACACAATACACAATGTCTTGGTAATATATTCAGGGTAGCATGGAAACAGAGGGGTGCTTATAAATAGCTCACCATCTATTTATAGGATCTATAAATGCCTACTGCATTATGTGGGCCCAAATCGTGTGAGATCACCTTATAGCTCCATGTTAACATTTCCTCTTTTATGGTCTTTCAAATGCTCTTGTTAGATTTTCACAAAGCTACTTGTAAATATAAATACCATATATAAAATATTTAACAGATGCTCAAGTGCATCTTGGGATAATGACTATGGTCTGGAATGACCTGTTTATGGGATGTGAGCCCACATTTCTGCTGAGTAGTGCACTTGCTGCTTTTGGAGCTGCACAATAGAAAGTGAATTTGCATCTTCATCCCATAATTTAAGCATTATTTTATTTTCTTTCATTTTCTTTTAAATCCCTCCCTGATAACTCCTTCACTATAGATGCAAAATGTGAAAACAGTGGGGTCCTCACTAGTGTCTGTGTGTTCTACTTCCAAGTCACTATAAGGGAAACATAGGAAGGGGATTAAATCAAGAATAGCTAGGGGAATTAATGTCTCTACATTAAGAACAGGGGTTCTTCTCAGTGTTCTGTCTCTAAGTTGTACGCTCAAGTAAAACATGGTCCAAAGTACTAGCACTGGATGAGTATATGATATGAAATCAAGTACATAATTTCCCAGAGAATGTTTTATTGGATCATATTGAAACAAACCAGTCCTGTGTAAAAGATCCAGTTTTCTTCCTCCTTTACTCTTATGTTCACATAAACATACAAAACCTAAAATATTGTAAATATATAGGAAAATTAGATGCATTGTCTTGTTCCCTGATAGTTAACAGAAGGCTGAACTGCAGCAGTAAAATACCACTATTATATGTAGTATTATAAAATTATAGCTTAGGTACTATAATTTTTGGAAAATATTGTAATAGAAAGTAAGGACATTGTAGAACTGGTTTGAAATAAGCAAGTATCTAATGGAAGAAAATTTGTTGAGTTTAAACTGGTTATTTGTTCACACTTGCAGGAAGCAGACCAAAACCTACACTATAAAAAATATCTGACAATCAGATTTGCTTTTTCCTTTTACGTAGAGGCAGACTAAATGTGAAATTTACTATTAAATCTTCATCTAATCTACTGTGAATTTTAGGCTGATGTACAAAACAGAAGTAGTGTCTACAAGCATATGTAAACATTCCTTTTAATATTTTGTTCCTCATAAATTCTCAGCAGGCAAGCTGGTGTTTAAATCATTTTTCTTTATACAAAATTTATCAAGAAAATGCATTCTGTGTTGGACTGACTAGGACCTAAAAGGCAGCAGATCTATAAATGTGAAAATTAAAAGAAGATATTAAACTTGGAATAAATACAGCCTAAGATTATTTTGTTTTGCTCAGACATTTTGCCATAGTAATTTAAACTCCAGCAATTTCAGTTATCACTACAAACTACTGTAATTGTCTTTACAGGTCTCACTTTCTCAAGTGCAGAAATCACTCATTTATGCGTTGTGGTTTAGATCTGTCAACAGCCCTGGAAGGCACTGGTGCTATATCATCCTCAGTGGGATGGAAATGCTCTGCAGTACGCACGGAAGCCCCTGTCCCAGATGCACACTTCCCAGCTGTTGGCTAAGATCAAGTGCATCATCTTTTCTTATAGCTTTAATATCTGATACATCCTCAGTTTGAAGCTTTTATATTAAATGGATTTGGAGGTCATGGGAAGGAGTAACCATTTCCTTCATCCACACTATGCATCAACCCAAAAATGCAGCGCTTCCAGGTACTGTTGCAGCATCATGACTGCGCGTCAGGGTGTGATATCTGCACATAAAACCACTCTCTGTGTGCTTTGGTGGTTTTTTTTAGGTGGAATCTGGATCTGCGGTGCTTCCACGGTTCTTCTGGGGATGCAATCAACAGCCACAATGCCATCCCCCCTGCTGAGCCTATGTACTCCAAAGGGCTGATGCAGCCAATGCAGCTATGCTCTTCACGGAGGGCTCCTGAAACTTTGGACACAGTGTATATGGGGAAGGCTTGTAACTACGACTGCCCTTGTCCCTGCTGGTGTTGCTCTTCCCAACAGACTTTCACAGACTTTCTAAAATAAGTTAGAACAGACTTAATTTTGCTGTGTACTGAACTGGTTCTGAATACACCTGCAGCCAGACCAAGGCAAGGATTTTTGTATTTCTCCCCCGGCATGCCAAGTTCTCCTTTAACAAAGTTAATGATGTCCTACAGCTTGTTAAATAAGATGTCAGTCCTTGCTAGATGGGAAAACCCCCATTCATGTTGTACCTGAAAGGACCACACAGGCTGGACTGAATGACAATTTGACCCATGTCTCTAAGTGGCAAATGACTGAATTTATTGCCAGCTAAGTCAGAAAATCCAGCAAAAGTAAAACACAACACTGTAAAATGGCTACCTGGCAGTAAATTTGTATTTAAGCTACTTCATTGTCATTTGTCTTTATCTGATTAAACCACCTGATTTATAAAACATGCTAGAATACAATTTATATACAGCAATATAATCCACCTAGTGGTCTGGTTTCCAGAACCACAAGGATAAACATGTTCAAACCATAAAGGCACTCTCAATGCCAGATATCCATTTATAATGCCTGCTGAAAGACGTCTCATCATTACCATCTTCAGTATGGATGAACTGTCATCTACACTACCACAATCTCTTTCCAAACCTTTTAAAAGCAGTCAAAGTCTCAGTCATGTCCAAAACATAAAGGTATTTCACAAGTTGGGAAAGATTTCCTCATCAGTGCAGTAATATAATTCCCCTTCAGTGAAGGAGACAACAAGGATATCACTGTGAAGCCAGCACTGCTGTAAACCTTTGACAGAGAGGCCAAACTTTCCAGTGGATATGAGAAATGCCACAAACTTGATAGTGTCCTGTGTAT
>NW_010139776.1:0-32038 GCF_000699245.1 Pterocles gutturalis | reverse complement strand
CGGAAGAGATTCTGAACCTCACAACTTTGGTCCAGATACCACAAACCATAGTAAAAAAAATACAATTTCACCATGCCTGTCCGTTCAACAAAGAGTACATAGCTTCCAACAGTATCCCTAAAGATAAATATCCAAAGTAGAATGCTAGTTTTTAAAGATCTATGTCTTATTAAGCTGCTGTCCTGGGTTCAGCTGGGATAGGGTTAATTTTTTCACAGAATCTGGGAGGTGGGCATAACCAAAGGGATATTCCATAAGGGGAAGCTAGCTGGGAGAGGGGTGGGGGGGTCTTTGTGAAGCGTCTTGGTGGTGAGGTGTTTCCATTGTATCAGTGTTTTCATTGTATCCCATATCCTGTCTTATTATTATATTCTCCTTTTCTCATGTTGTATTACTAAAATCTGTCATTACCGCAACTCACGAGGTTACACCCTTTTTCTTTTTTTATCCTTTTCCCCATTTTACCAGGAGCGGGAAAGGTGGGCGGGGGAGGGGAGGGAGCAACCGTGTGGTGGTGGCCCTGACCCAAGACAGTTGCTGAAACATTTCTAGTGCAAAATTAGAGGGTAGAAGATATTTGATTATCTTTCTTTTACAGCAGCAGAGTGAATGGAATAGACGCTTCACTGACAACTATCAAGGTTCAAGTTTTTATTTACACAGGTGAGTGCAGTGACGTTCAAAGCTGTGTAAGGTCTCCTGGACATCCCGCCCACTGTTTGGATTTAAAGGATTGCTTCCAGAGCAAGAGAAATAGTAAATTTGCTTATGCTTACTTGATTTTCAGAATCCCTATGTAAGATACTTTAAACATAACAGACAATAAAATGAACAGTAACTGGATTCTGCAGCACGAGTGTCTCTGTCCCAAGTAGCAAAGTGAGATCACCTGCTGATTCCACATGTCAGTAAAATGCCATTTGATGGATGGCCTCAAATTTAATTATGAGGTCAGTTTCAACTGGATACATCCAGTTTGCTCCTCTCTCATCAAAATACAGTTTTCCAATTCACAGAGAAAAATCATGGTACAAAAGTAGTCCTTTTTCTCTGCCATTTTACATCTAATTTTGCCACCACCCCTCTGTACCTCAATCCACAGTGCTATACCACGAACAGCTCACAGATAAAAAATCAGAAAAAATAAGCCAAGATTTATCAAAAGTTTTGTTTGAGGGACATTGTTATATCATCTCAATGGATCTTAAGTAAGTGAAATTAAAAAAAGGAACAGGCTAAAGGAAAAGAGACATGAACGTCAACAGTTTTTGGAGCTTATAAAACAATATTTCTAATGTGAAGTTTTCCATGCTAGAATAGGTAAGGATGGTTGCTATCGGTTGAAAGGCAAAACTTTATTCCTGACTTAGTCTAGCAAGTGTAAAATTGGTTTCTAGTTGCAACTAGTCATAGAATCACAGAATCATTTAGCTTAGAAAAGACCTATATCTTTCATCTTAAGTCCCAATAAAGTACTTACTAACTTCTTGTAGACTTGCTTTAGTATGAAAAGTGACTTCAGAGTCTACTTCTAGAGACTGAAAAAAAATTTTTAAACCACAGAAGAAGAGCAGGAAAACCATTTGAACATTAACTTGTTTGAATTAAATTTAGAGAAATTTTGATCTGAAAATCTTCAGAGGTTTCAAGACATGTTTCTTGTACTCAGAATTATTTGAGATCACAGACTATTCTGAATGGAAGAATGAAAACATTTGTTTGCTTGCTTTTTGTGGGAGAGTGACAGTACGTGAAGTACAACAAATGAAAATTTTCTTGAGTACTTATTCCCATTCCTTTCTCATTTACGAACACAAAAAAAAAAAAAAAAAAGTGAAGATGGAGCTGCAGACATCAAAATCGAGTGCAGTCTATTCTGGGAACCATTTATAGTGTAAGTAAAAGTGTAATTAAATAATGACTTCATTTCAGCAAGATCCCATGATAAGAATCAATAGTCAGGCCACTGATCTTGCATTAATTTGCCCTTACATTGTCACTAAATCTTGTCACAGTCACACTTCCATGACACCCTGAATTAACCTTGACTATAACCTTGGCTATAAAATAGAAGCTTTTTTTTTTTTTCTTTTCTTCTCCTCTCCAAAGGCTTCAATGGCTGCTTTCTGGGATTAATCATATTCAGCAGAATTCACATATACATGACACGATCTTCAGTTCTAAAATGTGTAACAGGTGTAACAATCCTTGCCCAAAAATCCACAACACAATGACAACAGTTATAGGTTTAACTTATCTGAGCCTTTGTTGAAAAACAATTTCCTTTTACTTTAAGCCTTGCATATTCCTTGCAAGTAAATACTGCATTTTTTATCTTAGTCATAAATCCAAAAATGTGTTAGAAAGAACAACATACAAAGATACAAAGAAAACAAACCGAACATGACTAAAATGTTGCAATATTATTTGAAAGTTTTTGGGCCTATTGTTGATGTGTATCTTTCTTTTTTTTTTTTTTTTTTCTTTTATGTGCAAAGAACCTTCTGATCTTCTGCAAGTCAGTGATCAGCACCTGCAATAAATTCTCATTTTGCCTGGGTTGTATTTGCTGGCTGAGAATTTGTGCTTCTGCAAATACAAAAGGATTCCTGCTCCTTCCATCTCTTTACAGATTTACTGAAAAATGAATTGCTTCAAAAAATTTTGTGGGTGCTATTTTAGAGCTTTAAAACCATATGAATGCAAACATAAAGCAGCTCCCCATCCAAACTGATAGACTGGGATTTATGGAGGGACAGCATTTTCACTTCAGGGTTTGTTAAGAAATGAGAAGCTGCAATGAATCTTTACTGCTCTGGAAATACAAAACGTGCTCTTTCAATCCTGTCTAAAGATTTCATATTATGTAATTTCTTCTCTGGTGATACTTCATTAAGTTGCACAGAAAACTCATTATCCTCCCTCTCTGAAAAAGTCAATACAATAACTGTATCTTTTTATTAAAAGAATCACTTTCAGATTCTTCGCTTTCCTGGAGGCTTTGAAGCACCCTGGCCTTCGGAGCTCAGTGTGCCCCAGCCTTCTTCTCAGTCTGAGATCTGGAGGGCCCCATCGTACTTACTACAGCCCACCTTGACTCTGGTGCCAGACCTGGCCAGGTTGCTTTCAGCAAGATACCGGATTGTCTGCCTTTGACTAGGAAATGGGATAGCCAGCTGTTTACCTGGACGGTGCCTTAGTTTTCTGAGTCAGCACTGACCCCTGAAGCTCAGCATTCAGACTGTAAAGATGGCACCAACAGAGCAGAGGGAAAGGGAGATCAAAGAGCTTGGTATTGTTTGCTGTTTTACGTTCCTGTATCTATGTATTGTGAAACACGGAAGCACAAAACATGTTGACATAATTTTTCACATCTTAATAGCCATAGAAAGGAAGTCGCTTATGAGGAGTGAAATGAAGTTTAGTATCTTGTATGTTTAGGCTTCCTTCAGGAGTGTTTTTTCATAGCCATTTTACCTTGTAATATATTGTTGTACTGTTTCAGGCAGTTAGGCAGTATAAATACCAGTACAAGTAAATGAAGGAACAGCACTTATTAAGAGACTCAAGAACTTGGTGATACGCAGGTATCTGTAGCCATGACCACTCCAGGGTGCACCGCTGTACTGACGTCCAACACCCACAGTATCACACACCACCCAATGTTATGCTAACTATAAAACTCGAGTCTCTTCTATTTTGTGGAGTTTTCCAATATTTATTACTAATTTCATTTTCTAAATTTAAACTTGTAAAACTAAGTAAACAGGAAGTCAGATGGCCAGGATGTACTGAGTACTGCAAATGACACAGAGTCCTAAGGGCATATGAGCAAGTTTTTGAAAGGCTATGTTTCATTCAGCATAGTTTAAATTTTTAATACAATCTAATTAGTAGTACTATATTCATTGTTAACCATTTTTTTTTTGCTATCCTGTATTCAAGGACACTCAGACACAAGAGGAGGCAACAGCTCAAAAAGAAACTGGTACAAAATGCACAACATTCTTCTTCTAAATGTATTTTTAGAAGAATCACTGCCATATGGATCTGCACTTATTTCTGTCTTAGTCTTCATGTGTATGGATTAATGCCTGGTTTTGTATGGCCAAAGAAAACATCTATCGTTGTTACTTAACTGGATAATGCTTCTATAAAATTCAGTTTTAAAGTTTTAATAAACACATGATAGTGTGTAGTAAAGCTGAATCTACTCTACAGTATTATTTAACACCCATATAAAAACCTGAGACCTGTGGGAGAGTTTGTGCTGACAAGTCAGCATTACAGGTGCTTTGTCCATTTTCTTATTGCCAAACATCCAAACATAAAAGAACCATTTTCCAGCACTCTCAGTACTTATCTGACATTAGCGTCTTATATTAGCCCAGAGAGGGCAACTAAACAAAGCAAAACCAGGTAACATTGACGTAATGTTGATAAGCTAGCGCCTGCCATTTCATCTTCACAGCAGTCAGGTTATCCAGTAGCATCAAGGAGAATCAGCAAGAACAAAATAGATTTATTGTCACTAATGAGTGACTACAAGAGTGTTCCAAAAAGTGCCTCATACCCCATTTTCTTTTTGGGTTTTACATTACTATATAGTAGAGAAGATACAGATGGGGAGGTCTATTCGTACACAGGATGAGTTAAGAGTTAAAGCAAAAAACATTCCGTTTTCCATACTGGCAAAGTAACTCCATTTTTTGCCTGGAAACTAATGAGACAAAGCTAATATCTGCTTGTCCTTCATCCCATAATACACTTATTACAAAACCACTATTCAAATTACAGTCACATCTTATTAGACAACAGATGGTCTTATCTAAATTGGTTGGTTAATTCAGGTCCATGATTTCTTATTAACACAGTCACAACAATGAATCAAGCTTTCCTAGAACTCTTCATGAAGCCAGCCATGTCTTGCAGCTAATGACTGCAATTCAGCAAGAAGCAACAAACTTGTGGAAAGGCCATTTTTACACAATGTGTTACTGCAGTTCCTTATCAATTTGTTTTATTCTTTCCTGTAAGTGCATTTCTTCTGCCACTGGTAGGTGCCAGAGTTTATTTTCCCATTGTGATGTATACACTAACTCGCTGAAAAGTAAATGAAGATAATCATAGTAGAAAAACTGACATGGCATTCAACTTTAATTTTATAGAAAAGAGTTATTGTTCCCAAATTAGATTTCATGTCAAATAAGCTTTTCTAAACATATAATAATTCTTCTGCTATAAACTTGCATCTAGTAAAATATTTTTAAGAGATGAACAAGACTTGACTACAAGAACTGTCTTATTATCATATATGGAAATGTAAATTCTATCTTTGCTACATGTTTTTATTTTTCACCTAAGCATTTATGTGGAATTGAGCACTATAGTTTCTGCCTCATAAACTCTAAATTACAATTCACATTGTTATCTCCATGATCCCAATTCTGCAGATACAAGACTGAACTGCTTACTGAAGACAAGACAGTGTAAGTCTGTCCTTTTTCAGAAACGTGAAAGGATGGCTCAATTTCCAGTGACTGAAAAGCTCTCCATCCTGCAGTGCCTTTTTGTGTATGGCCTGAAGATCAGGTTCACTGAAATAAAGGTACTGCTCTCTTCACAGGGCTCACACACCTCTGGGTTTCTTTACAAGAGCTAGAGCTCTTGTGCAAGCTAATGTGCAGTTACAATGCCTGGAAGCTATTTAATGAGAGATTTCCCTCTGAATAAAATACAGTGGCAGTATAAAGAGGTTAACCCACGACAACAGCAGATTTTAAAAAGCTGCAAGCCCATGACAGAACACCTAGGGCAAACTTTGCCAGACATTGAAATGCCCCAAATGCACAGCTGGCTCGCTTTGTACACAGCTGCCAGTGTCTGATTTGCTCTGTGTTTATGACATGAATTTGATGGCCACACTCAAACAGGAAGATTAGCAATAAGGCCAGACTTTTCACATCCAAAGTGAAAAATAAGGCTAGTTCATAACACAAGTCAATACTTTATTTGCGCTTAGGGAGATCACTGAGATTGAACCAGTTGTGTTCAGAGCAATCTACCCTGATTGACGTCTCCCTGTGGCAAAGTCAACAGAGTCTGCTCTGCTGGCAATGGACCACTGTTTTGAGTGAGCCCTTTTTTTAGGATTGGCATTAACTTGTCGAAGTTTGAGGTTGAGCACAGATAGAAGTTAGTGCCAAGAGTGGTAATGCAACAGAAGTCTTAAATGGGCCTGGAAGATAAAAGAGATGTGACTGAAATAACACCTTCAATATCCAGAAATATTGCTTGGTTCAGAGATAATTAACCTGGAAGCAGTTACAAAAATAATTGAGAAATCCTAAGAGAAGAATTAGAAAAACACCTGATAGTTGGCCCACCCAGCCCTTTTATGAGTTAGAAGTATTAGATTCCCAAGTGACAACACCTTCCGATCCATTAAACTAACAGTTACAGTACACACACCAATGCTCACATCTCACAAGCATCCCATGTAGAACAGAAACAGTTGAAACAAAAGAGGACGCAGGTTTTGAAAGATAACTGCAACCTTGCTGCTAGTATTTGCATGCCACAGGTGTAACAGGAAGTCCTAAGACTCACAGAAGATGAAAACCACCAAAAGCAACAAACAGCTTCTAGGCATGAAATCCTGACCTGTGTAAATTTGATAGGAAGACCTTACCTGGCCTCAAGGCCCAGACTGCCACCTCCATTTAGAAATTCACCTAAGCTGCTAGAAAAGACCTCTGAAGGTAAATAATTAAAGCAGAAGTCCCTCCTGAGTCAAAGGGGAATAGATCCTCAGTATTGGACAAAGTAGTCCTGTTGTTTCTTAAAGTCATGAAGATGCCTTTTTTCATACACATTCTAACCACCTACCTACCCCCACTTATTTTTTTGTGTGGTTTGCTGTTTTTCATTGATATAATGATTTATTTGCATTAGATTTCAGAAGCAAAGATGTCATGTGCAGGAAAGGAAAAGGAATTTTGAATGCACGTAGTACAATTTTTCATTTACATTAGACAATGCACATGACACCTCATAAAGAAGATAAAAAGGCACATCTCTTTGTTGAAGTGAAATACACTTATATTTCAAAGAAGGGAAAAAGGATTTGCAAATATTGAGCTCTTTCTGGAGAGTGCTACTGTATATATTTAGTTCATCTCACTTAACAGGCCCAATTTCTTTGAATTCTCTGGCATGATAACAGTTTCCCTTTAGTGTTATTTAATTTCAGTTTGATTTTCTTTACACTTGATGCCAAGTTTTGTGCTTGTACTGATGAGCACAAGGTGGGCATTAAGAGAAACAGATGATAAATTACAAGCTATCTATGAAATTGCAACTCCTGATTTATATGAAAAATTTGGCAAGGTATGTGGGACAAGGTTTCAAAAAAAAACAAAAAACCCCAAAGAACTCAACTAAAAACCTGTAACAAAGCTGAGTCTCTGTGTAATTTCAAAATGACCAAGCATCTGACAAATCCTATTAACTTGCATGGAACAGACTGCTCAGCCTTTTGAAAACTGGGTGATTAAACTTAAGAATCTAAATATGAGGTTAAGACCTTATCATTAGGCTCCTATAATAAAACAAACATACAGGAGAAAAAAATGTTTTCCAGTAAGTAATTTTTATCCACTGAAAAAGAAAATTAATGCTCTATAGAATTCCAAAATAAAACTGTAATTTAAAGGTACAAGAAAATCACAACAAAAACGACACATAGAAACTCCTCTAGACAACTGAGAAAAGACTCAATACAAGTATTTCATAAAGTTAGAGAATGAGGAAGACCATTTCAGTCTAAATACTTATCTGCTGCTTTATCCTGTAAGTGTACAATGTCCGGTGCAACAGGCAAATGCAACCTTAACAGAGCCAACTGCTTTGAAAGCTTTTATGCTTTTAGAGTGCAATGAACTGTAATATAATAGAGGTTACTATAATGCACAGAGGCAAAGTGTTTTTGAGAGTGATACCACCATTTGCGATGCCACAAAGTTCATAAAAATTCCCTGAAAAAGGAGAGAAGTAAACCAGTAGAAGTGATTGCGTATATAAGAGGTAAGTGATCAATGACAATGATATGGGAATGCAACAAGAAGTGAAAAAAATAGCTTGCAGAGAAGTGAAACTATTATATCGTTGTAAGGGTGAATAGTTTGGATGCAGTGTGTACAGAATTATGTGATTAGCAGTCTAGAACCACTTTCATCTATCTTTGTCTGAATTAAAGAACCCCATCCCAGTCCCTGAAGCCAAGGCTATCTCCTGTGAAAAGCCCTCTTCAAGTCCAGTAGCAGAACTGAATCTTCTGAATGCTCCTTTGACAATTCTTTCCTTGCTCTTTTTCACACATCTTGTACATACATAAGGGTGGAATGGGGGATGGGGAAGTCAGTGCTCATTATGTTTTAAGGTAGCAGTAGGCCCATTAGGCACCAGGAAATGGGCTAGAGAACAATTAAACATATAGAACTTGCCCTGAACTACAAGCATTTTTGGAATTGTTTTCAAGCAGTTCAAACAACTGTTTAAAAATGCTTTCCTGAGCAAAAAGAAATTAAACCAAAATGACAAAACTATTGCAAATAGCAGTCTTCATATTTTGAATCCACCCTCTGGTGACACAAATCTCCTACTAAGCATCTCTTATCTGTGTTTGCCTTGTCTCTTCACTTTTGTTACATGATTGTTCCTAGCCTTTGTAGGATTTCCTCATTCCTGACAATGTCTCACACAAATAAACCACTTAATTAACTTTCTTAACTTCAAAGAATTCAATTTTTTAACAAATACTTCTCATACATGAATGTAGTTTTCATAAACTGAAATTTCATTTCATAACTCAGTACTGAAAGGATCTGTGATAACTCACTCAACGCACATGCTGATGTTATTAATAGTTTGAGAACAAAATCAGGATGATTGATCCACGACAACAATTTTCCTCTCAAAATTTTGGCAGTTTTCTGTCTTTAAAAGGTTATTGGCTGAAAGGCAATTAATCTTCAAATACGTTTTTGTGTTTTTACATAGATCATGCAGCAAACAAAATAATATTGAAACACAAAATAAAAAGCCTCTGCCACCATTTCTTATTCTTTTCTTCTACCTTGAAGTTCTAGGATATTATGGACCTTCCTCTAAAAAATGGAGATTTTAGAATAAAAGATGAAGTAATGAAACGAAATGAGGATTACTAAAATAATTACAAATAAGGTAGAAATGTGAAAATAATGTGGCATGAACTCTCTCTTTACCCCTTTTTAAGAGTTACAAAAGACTGGTACTGCTTGGTCGACAACAAAATAGGAGTATCAGCTTGAGAAAATTCCCCAAACAATGACCAATTAAAAGACTCATCCAGTGATCAACTTATTTTTTCCTTACCCTTGTATGATTTACAAGAAACAAACCAAATCTTCCCACAAGCAGCCCTGACATCTTCAACTTGGATAAGAAAATAAAGACTATTTCACTTTCAGTCTCCAATCTGAAGGCAGACTGATAATGACTATATTATGGCCCCAGTCCTGCGAAGTATTAATGCCATGCAGAGATCACAGCAGGATCCTGACTTCTGTTCATACTGTCTGACAGCTCTTTGGTGGCGTAAGACAAGGAGATGAGGTAACGTGCTCTGTCAATCACAACACCACCGTCACCACCATCATGTTTTGCATTAAGTGGTTTTCTTGCTGGCAAACTAAACTGAAAAGCTATAGTCTGGATACTGAAACAGTCTTTTACTCATGCCAGCCCCCAGAAAAAAGGATAAAATCTTTCACTGCTGCCTTCATTCTTTGGCTAAACAGAGCATTTCATTCTCTGTGATATTAATATCACACTATTGGTAAGTAAGTAGTTCTCTAAATACTTATAAAAACTTTGTTAAAATTATATTGGTTGTTCTTGGCTATAAGCAAAAACAAGCACAAGGTACATTCTGTTCCCAGGAAAGACTTATGTTGCACTGCAAAGAAAATATAACTGACACTAAGTAATTCTGAAGGGTTTTGCCTTTCTGTCTAGAAGTCAGACTGATGAGCTCTCTTTCACAGTGGGAATGTAAGTCTGAATTGCACTGCATGAAATTACACTTGCCTAAGCTTATCGGAGAAACCACCTGAAAATGACTTACAACTCAATTTGTTGGGAAAAAAATAGCAAAGAATTCTGGGTTGGTGAAATGAATCTTTCCTGCTTTGAAGTTTCTGGATAGTTTTTTACAATAACTGTAAAATAAAATAAACTACAGATTAACCTTCTCAGTAAAGTAGAAATTTATTGAAAGATGGTTGTTTTCTACTATTTCCAAATTATAACTTACTGAATATATATTTAGGGTATTTTATTGAAAATATTTTTTTGTGTGAAAACTACTAAAGCCAAATACAAAAAAACTTTGGCCATCTAGTGCATATTCTTGAGAAGCTATATTTTCCTTCTCAGTGCATATCCCCTCCATATCTCTCCATCAGGAAGAATTAGTTTCCTCATCATGTTTGGAAGGTTAGTACAAAGCTAGATATGAAGTATTAGTTAATATGTGAATGAAAGTTCCTTTTCTGTATTATATTTTACTACTTAGCTTTTAAAAAATTTTGACAATTATGAAATATCTCCTCTTTCTGCTTGAAATTTAGCTCTTCACATTAGATATTTCTGTCTAACATCTCCACTTAAATCATGCTCATTTAGCTTGTTCTTTTTTTCTTTAATAAATACTACTTTATATCTTTCTACTTTTAACTAAATAATTCTAATTTAAATATTTTTGCCTGTGAATTTGATTTATTTGTTTCCTTTGGGTGTGTGATTGTTCATTTTCCTTATGAACCCTTATAAAAGGACTTTTTGCCCATTTTTCAACCTCTCTCTATTCCCACCAGTTATTTCTCAGTCTTTCTCCCAGGCTATGACACCTAAAGATTTCACTAACATAGTGTTAACTCTGTCTCTGAGATATCTTAGAAAAATACTTTTTTACTAGAACTGACTTTGTTATCATAATAGTGTCTTCAGCTCCATTCCTTCTTCACCTCCAGTCTATGAACTGATCACAAATAAGACGTCTATCAGCTAATAAAATCTGTTAATCTTCAATAATGTATGGGGCTTTGATGTTTTTAGTGTTGTTCAGTAGACATAGCCCACATTCAAAACAGAACCAGTCCTCTGTGCTTCTCTCTACCTATTTACAATACGAAATACTAATCTGAAGGATTAATGATCATACATGGATCTGCTGGTCCCTCTTCCTAAGCTTATTCAGGAGAACACTACATTACACTGTTGGTTTTCAGGTCCCTCAAACTTTTAACCACTGGTTATTTATACTTCCTCCTAACAAAATTTCTTGGTAGCACCATTTTAGGAACTCAGAAATTAGGAAATTTCCAGAATGATTCCTATAGTCAAATTCTTCCTTTGCTGCTACAGTGAAAGAGGTGAAGGAATATTGGGTATTTTGGGACATTGTTTCTTTGCCATCATCCTAAGGGCAATTGTGTGCATTTTGTCTGTAGACAAAAGCATCTTGCTGAGTGTTATCCCCTTACTATGTGGATCATATAACTTTTATGATTAGTATCCTTAGCTTAGGTGAAAGGAGCAGAGTGAATACAAAATTTAATTTCAAGTGATTAATACCTTTGCCCAAATTCACCAAGTCTAGTGAAGATGACGAAAATGTGAAACACCACAGCCACCGTGGTGTCTCTGCCAAGGCTGAGGTGCCAACTCTGGCTTGTTGGGAAAGGTCTGTCTGGTGTTCACGAGTGGCCAGCAGAGCTGCAGTCACCAGTGCATGCAGAGGGAAACATCTCTGTGATGCCTTGATGGCATGTCATGTGAAATAACTAGATAATAATAATCTCCATCTTCTCCACATAAAATAAATTAGTGTTTTCATGGCAATCTTTGTCTCCTTCTTATTCAAACATGTTGTGCCAGAACAGAACACTTGCAGTATAATTAAGACAACTGGTTTTATCCATCAAAGTCTTTTTCATGTTTAGTCAAACTGACACATATTGAAAAGTTTAAATAAGAAAGAGAGGAAAAAATAACGAGCTGGTGCCCTCTGCACAATCAAATGTATACATTTGGATTAAAAAAGGTTTCTTCTCTACAGTGCAAAGGTACAATTGACAAAGTCAAATTGAATTGCAGAAAGAAAAGTCTTCTTTACAAAAAGCACTAGTTAAATAAGCTTAAATAACAAATCCTTAAGACTGAGGGGAAAAAAGGGAAGCTTTATTTTTATCAAGTTACAGCATGTGTTGCACCAGCTTGGGCTTTCTTTTTATGACACGAAAGCCAAGACCTTTTGTCTGTGCACGCAATGGTTTTGCAGGCTGGTACATCATCACTGCCCCATATGAATGCTTCCCTGATACAAACATGACCTTGCGCTCCAGAGCTTCCATCTTCTGAAAGCAAAACATTCACTTCTTCCTTAAACCATCATCATGAACTGTAAAAATAAAATCAGATATAAAAAGATGTCTATATTTCATTGCTCTAAACCAGCATGTGTTGTGCCACCTGAAAATGTGAGTTGCTATACTTGTATCACAAGGCCAAGGGGACCTACACATTATTGTTTGACAAAGCAAATGAGACTGGGAAAAAAATAGAAAAGCAGCTATGCATGGCAACATCACTTGCTTTTTGTCCTAATACTAGTAGACCTGACAATTAAAACAGTGCAGAATAAAGTTTAGATGTTAATCATAATTAGTGGTAGAACAACTGAAAAGTAACTTCCTTGCTATAAAGGTCGGTGTTATCAATATTTTTTTATCTTCTTCCAAGTGCAGGAGCTTTTTGACAGTACTGCAGCATGGGGAATATTACACACTGTTTTTCAGAAAACAGTTTCTCATCCTGTTTTTGCTATTTTAACCAGAGAAATTCAGTACTACGCTCCTTCTGGAAGACTGAGTTGTGTTCACTTAGTAACAGGAGCCTTGATGCTGTAGAACACTGAGTTTGGTCATGCCTTATGACTTTAAGAATGACTTTTTAAAAATTTTCTTCCTTATAATAATCAGGGTTGCCCTTCCAAAACACGTGCAGATTGTTAAAAATTTGAAGCAATATTAAACTCCATCCACTTAAGGGCAAATTTCTGTAAATATGAACACCTTGAAAGGTGTCCTGGGTTAAGCTGAGACAGAGTCAACTTTCTTCGTAATAGCTAGCAAGAGGCTGTGTTTTGGATTTGTGCTCAGAAGAAAGCTGATAAAAAGTGATGTTTATGCGGCTGCCAAGGTCTTTCAGCTTCTCTGACTGTCTGCAGACCGGAGAAGCTGGGAGGGAGCACAGCCCCAGTTACCAGCCCAGGATTTGATCTTAGGTTCGGGATTGAGACCTAAAGTGGGCAATAATCTATTCCATAACATACACGTCATGCCCAGTATATAGGTGAGGACCCTCTGGAAGATCGGCCCTTTTGGTTCCGGATCTCTTTTGCTCTGGGTCATCTCATTCCAGGTGGTCGCCCTCCTAAGGCCTTCCTCCATGCCCCCCTGGCCATCAGCTCTCGGTCTGGGACGCTCGGACTGTTATCTCCGTTCCATGAGTGCGGTTTCAGGACTCTCCCTGCTTTGGGATCATCAGCCAGGAACAGGCTGAGCCTTGGTCATCGGGTGGGGGGGCAGTATCACTGTGTATCACTCATTTGTATATTTGTATATAGCATTATTTTCAATATTATTGTAGTTTAAATTGCTCTTATCTCAACCCACGAGTCCTTTTTTCCATTTACCCCTTTAATTCTCTCCCCTGTCCTTTGGTGCGGGGGGTGGGTTTTGGGTGAGTGGGTGTGTGGGTGTGTGGTTTGGCCCCCAGCCAAGGGCAAACCCATCACAAAAGGAAAAAAAAAAAAAAAGAAGATATAATAGTTTCTAATGTATTTATTTCTACATAGAACAAACATTTCTACGGTTATTCTGACTTTGAAAAAATCTAACTTGTCTTTCAGACCATTCCAAATCAGAATAGAATCAGATCAAATTTCTATTGATCAAACAAAATGAATTATCTGCTTACAAAATTTTGACTGCAAGTCTGTCATGGAAAGGAGTAAAAGGAATAAACTTCTATACTTAATGAAGTTTAAATGAAAATGAAGAAAAAGCTGAATAGGCTTCAATCAGGAGCAGTAATCCTAAGAGGGCCACCTGACAATTACATTTAATATGCTAATGCTATTACAGTACATGAAATTTTCTATGCTGCCCATAAAGGTCTTGTTAACAGTAATTAAATGTTAAGACATTCAGCCCTGTAAAGAAAGAGATATAGTGAAATTATTATCACTAGAATCAGTGGAAGACTTTTTTTAATTAGTATTTGAATAGCAAAAGATTGAATTCTCACTACCCAGGGACAACAAAGCTGATCAGGTAGGTCTCTGTTAAATTACATGCAATCATACCTTCTTCATTAGCTTTGCAAACATTTGTGTAAACCACTGGTTTTGCTATTCAACAGACGACAGGAGTTGATAGTAATCCTCACCCCTTCCTACCCTCAGCATGTTTTACACCCAAGAGCAGTCACCTGTGCTGCTAGCTTTGGAGACCTGTGCTTCAGCCCTTAGTGCTGGCCATCAGGCCATCTCCTCAGTGGGACATCACCTGGCATTACAAGAGCGGGTAGGTCTCAAGTGCTGAGAAAACACTGCTTGAGCAACCAAAAAGATGACCCACTGGACAGTGCGCACTGCTGCTGTGGGTTGGTCTGCATGGGATACAAGGCATGATGATCTTCAGCGTTATGGCCCTGGCTCTTCTTTTCAAATGGTTACAGTTCATGGTTTTCAGTCCTGGAGGTCCCTGGCATTTTGTCAAAGTGACAGGTATTACATTCATCTAAACAGTTCTCTAGTTCCATAAAGAATATTTTGATAACCTCTTAAAAATAGTTGCTCTTTTTGCAATAGTGAAGTAGACTCTTTACCAAGAGCAAGCACTGGAATTACACAGCATGGCTTCCAATAAAGAATAATTGGATTCAGCCTATAAAACTAATTAAGACTGCCACAGCCTCTTTAGGATCCTAATGCTGCTTTTAATACTTGCACATAGGATTTCACAAAACATCCATTTGCAATGACATTTATTTGCATAGATAAATGTATATCAGCTAATTTAAACACATAAAGAAAAATTAGGTCCACTTATTACTTAAACTAGGTAGAAACTTAAGAGCAAATTCATTCAGATTAATATTTAATGAGGTTTTAAATCAAAACTGATGTGATGAGAATATAACTAGGAATAATCACCCATACAGCATGACTGTGATCGTTGTTCCTTAACATCTTGGCCCAAATTCCATAGCATCTACCACCATACAGAAATACTTGCCAAATATTTGAAGCAAAACTTTAAGAAGTTAAGACAAAGTGCTAAATAAATACTGTAAATCTTTAAGTTTGCAGCATATCAGCTCAAAAGCTCATAATTTCACATTCTGGTGATAGTAGACAATTTAATCAAGCAATAAATACTGATGTACAGTTTCAAATCGAAAAAGAGGAAGGATGGGAAAACTGCTAAGCATTACCTATATTTTAATTATGTATATATTTTACTGTTCTAAGGCTTGGGTATGGTGACATGGAGTTTCTTTCTATTCTTCGTCAATGGGCAACAGGAAGCTTTGGTGCACTGTTAAAAATGGGTCTGTTGCTTGCTTCCTCAAGTATCGCCAGCATCCAACTTGGTAATAGAGTGGTTATACTTGGGAGCAGACAAACATGAACATATACTAGTAAAGTCTTTGTGAATCAGTAGGTAAACTTCATCTAACTCACTTTTTCTGAGCAAACATGGAACCAGTGTGTGTGACTGTCATCAAAATACAATTTCTCCATCTGACTTTCAATCAGTAATGATAATCAGGATCTCATGGAATAGAAATGCCACTGAATGCCAGTAACTGACTTATCCTAAAACTATCTTATATACCCTATAACTTTATTTACGAAGAGAGCTGAAATAGCATTTGTGTAATAATGGGAGAAACACCCTTCACTCTCTTCCTTCCCACCCCATCTTATCTTTTCACATTTAAATCTGGACAAAAAACTATGGTTGCTGCAACTACTGGACGGCTTGCAACCAGAAAAGAAAATGAGATAAAGTGCTTGCCAACGTTTTACAACATATGTTCCTTCCAGTCAATACTCCTTTAATATTTTCTATATTCAGTTTGCTCAGCTGTTTGCCAAGAAGACCCTAAGGTCCTCCATCTGCAGTTATGCCAGGTATCAGAGCCACCTCATGTAGATAAGCAGGAACTTGGTTAAACCTCGAATGAGAGAAAGTCCATTATGTCATATGCTAATGTTTGCAAAGGTTTGAAGAGCAGCCGAACATACTAAGTGTCCTATAATGCATTTCAGCTAATAGTAGAGATGTGCTGGGAAAGGATTAAGAAGCACCAAACCTGCACTTTCAGTTTACTTGACCAGGAATTACAGAGCAAATCTTGAAAGCTGTCTCTTTTCAGAGTTGGAGTTAAAATATGACCACTTATAACAATAAATAATAATGATTAATGGTAAAAAGCCCACAGAGGCTGATGTATCTCATAGCATTAAGTGCTTTCTTTTCCACCCTTACCAAATATTTTGTAGTACTAGTCCCACCTACAGAAAACTGAAAGGATTTTAATCACCTTTGATGTTAGTGTTCCTAGCACTGTAGAACTTGCACAAACTTTCACTGCAGAACCCACAAAAAATGGGAAATGGGATTTTGTACAAATTCTGGATGGAGCTTTCCAAGAGTTACTTTAAGAATTGTTAAGCAGAATCCATGGAAAAATAAGATTAATTCACCAGGACTGGGAAAGAAAATCTTGCCTTGTGCTTTACATCTTTCCATTTTCCTTCAGCAACAGTTTCCTGTTTCCATCATTTTCTTCCAACACTAACATAACATTCTTTTAAGTGAAGATGAATGGAGCTAGAAGAGAAGAGGAACTGCAATTTCCCTTTCTCAGTTAATCCAGGCTGCCATACATCTTGGAACAATGCTGACTTCATTCTGTCTTGCCCTTCTGATCTTCCACTCTGTCTGAGCATTTGCTTTAGACCAAACTGATCCACACCACAGGAAATACCTGCTGTATACCTGATATACACAGTGGCAGCAAAAAAATACTGCTCTTTTTTTTTATTATTTCATCATTTGTCTCGCAATCGCCAAGCAAATGAATGGGACTGTAATTCCTCTCCCGTTCTCATTTCTAATGTTATGTTTAAACAACAAAAAATTGACCTGTGATTAGAACACATGTTACCCAGAAGTGCTAAGGCAGCCTCCACAAATAATGTTACTTATGACCACACTAATATAAGAATTCAAGTCATGGTTTTTTTTTTTTTTTTTTTTTTTTTTCCCAAAACCCACAGGAATAGGCAACGTGAAGGAAAACTTCAGTCAGAATGATCAACATTTTGATGTCCTTAGAAAACCCAACTAATGTTTGAAAATGAACTTAAAAAACCCCTGAAGCTACTGTAGTCAATAACATAAAATTTGTACAGAAGTTCTTCAAACATCTGAGAGACTTCTTAAACAGGTTTTGTTAAAAATAAATGAGTAGTTTAAAATAAACACTAAGAAATGTGAAAAACCCTCAAACTCAGAAATTAGACTAATGCTAATAGTGTGTGCTTGGAGAATGATCTACCTTTCACATTTGTAGTAAAATGTAATTTCTCACAGACTAATTACATAGCACAATGTTCCTGAAAATTTTCATTGTTTGAAGAGCTAATGCAACTTCTGTTCGTATAAATCACTCACTCAAGACAAAGTTTCATCTGGGATAAATTGCATTTAAGTTTTGTGTCCATTTTTTCTTGGAGGGTGGGCCAAAAGACAGCAGATAATGAACAATCACAAGGTCTCATCTACAACTGAGATATCTGGTATCAGATATAAAGAATTTGGGTGAGCAATTCCTGTTGCTAACAATCAAATTGCTGAAGTTTTTATATTTTAAAATTTCACTTTATATGGCTAAGAAATTATCGATCTTTCACATAACAATCATCAAGCTAAGGTTGTGTGGAGAAGTCGTTTACAATGCTGGAGAGTCTCTGCCTTACCATCACATCTGGTTTTGTTTTTATATCACCTTTTCCCTGTAGTTTTAATGTTCCCGGGTTCATTTAGTTACTGACACACAGAAATGCTCTCAGTTTATTGTACTGTACATTGATTTGAATAAAAATCTAGAACTTTTTCTTTGATGCAGTCTTTGACCATTAATATCACAAATGTCTGCTGAATCTCTGTTGTTGATTCCAGGAGCACTTCCAGTTTCTAAAGAAACTCAGGCGTGCGAGTAGGAAGGGGATCTGGATGCCCCGGAGATGTGGTTTCCGGAGCACATTAACCTGGCACATCCCAAGGAGGGCTCTGGCAGAGCGGCACAGCCTGTACCACGACCTGAGCGTGGCCAGGGTGAAGGCTGGCACAAGTGTCAATATGACCAACTGTTAACACCGTTGCTGTATGGCAAACATAACTACGGCTTGTATTTCCTGAAACTTTACCAGACAAAATCTGTTCGCAAAGGCACCTTTGAAAAGGCCAGCCTGCTTTGGGGTGGAAAAGAGTTCAGCCCTCACAGCATGAGCTATGCCATGCCATCACCCTCTATAGGCTAGAGAATAGTCCCTGAACCTGTTTCCTGGTATATATGTATATACATATCTTACATCTGTTGACCATCTCAGAAGACTTGCCAACAAATTAATATGAAAAGCAAGTTCTTTAAAAAAAATAAATCATTATATATGGTCTGATAGGAAAATTACAACAATTTTACAGACTAATCTTTGTAACAGGAAGTCAAATGAACTCCTGTAAAGGTTAGCCAACCCTTGACATTGTAAACATATTTCTGGCTTTTAAAAATCCTGAAAGCAGTATTTAGCAGACTTCTATAATTTGTGGATAGCATCTGAAATTTGAAAGAGATTAGAAAAATGTCTGTGGCTATCCTTGGGAAAATCTGATCAGATTTGACTGAGCTACGAACAGAATAATGTTGTCATTTGTACTCTGCTTAGAAGAGCTTGCTACACTACTGGGGACAGAAATTGCAAACATGCTAAGACATGTTCAGTCCCATTGAGACTTCTCTTGCCATACATACACAGGACATATATAACACATAAACTTTATTACAGCAAGAGCCTGGATGTCTTAACTGAAATTCTCTGCTGTACCGTAATAAAGATTAACATGTACTGTCATTTCATTGAATATTGAAACCCTAAGAAAATGCAACAGATGTATTTGAAAATTACCTGAAAATTCAGTCACAAATCACATTCCACTACTTTGGGAAAAATAGATGGATACATGGTAATCCTTACAGACATCAGAGTCTATCTTTGGTTTTGAGGAAAAGGAAAAACGTAATTCCAGAATGTAGGTAATAAAATGCCCTTATATTAACATTGGACAAGCAATTTGCTGACTTGCTGATGTGTGCCGATGCTCGCGCAATAGTATATGTTCTAGATCATAGCTCTTTCCTTCCAAACTAACAAACAATACCCCTTACACATGTCATTACTGGACACTGATGAAGCCATTATACACTATATTTCGGGACTTCAAAAAGACGCAGATTTTTTTGGTGTTCAAGTGAGTTTGAGACAAAAGTTTGATCAATCAATTTTGACAGTATCAGTTCTGAGCCAGAGTCTGTTATCCTGGATTCAGGTGGAATGGTGCCTTTTTTAGCAAGTAATTAAATTGATTTTAATGGTGTTAGTTGACAACTAAGAAACTATTCAGACTAAATAGGATATCAGAAGTCACCTTCCATAACTGAAAATGAAAAATATGATGACTACTAGATATTTTGTATATGCTGAAATACAAAATTAGGGTTTTTTTAAACATAAATGCTCTTGTGTAAAGACAAATTGGTTGTTTTTTTTTTTTTTTAGAGGAGCCTTTTAGTAATTTTATTGCTTTTTTCTACGGACCACTTCAATAAACACGTATGAAATGACTTTTTAAAAAGCTACAATAGGCAAATAGGAAAAAAAACCCAACCCAACCCATGACTTATACTCTTAAGTAAGGGTACACTCAGAATATACTTCTTATGAATCAGTATTTTTAAAAAAATGACCTTTGCTTTTGCCTGGGAAAGTCCCTAAATTTTTTCTTTCCTTCCTTACAGAGGAATTGCTATCAATGGTGTTATTACCAAAAATAACATCTCTGTAAGTTGGCATCAAAGTGTGAACCAATTAACACCATGAGATGCTGTGGAAGTTAAAAACTAAATGCGGCAATAACCATCTGGGTAGACACAATATTCTTTTTACCTGCAGGTCCTTGAACATGGCAATAAACATATGGCAGAGAGAGCTGGGCTTGTTCAGTACATCTCTAATAAAAATCTAGGTGACACAAATACTCCATGATATGTGTCATAGAGACTAGTGTAATGACCTTTCACATCTGGATGCCTCATTTCTAATTAGGAATGAATAAGACATAACAAGGTCAGGTGAAACTCTCTAACAGAGCATATTACTTGTATATGGATGAGGCATTTTGATGAAAAACTTCCAAAGCGTTTTTACCAATTATCTTACCTAACTCAGTATGACACCAGACTGTGTCCCCTTAAAAAAGCTCCTAGATGTGAAAGGTCAGAATTTTTATCTTGGAGTATGCATTTTAGTCTTTTTTACAGTTTTTTCTTATCTTTATATTAATGTCAAATGAAAACCAAATTTGTTCCTTACACTTTCTACCCCTTTTGAAATGTCGTTTTCGGAAAACACCACTTGCACAAGATGCTTATGCCTCTCCAACAGCAGGCGCACGTTTCACCTGTCGTAACAACAGATGGCCAGATCCTGTCTCCCTTACTCTGAGCCTACTTGTGCAGTCAGTGTCACTGAAATCATATTTTCTCATCATCAACTAGTCCATTTCCTCAGTTTATAATCCCCCCAGAATATTATGAGGAAAAAAGGGCATTTCTAGACCTTTGCAAATCACCTGAATGGTGTGACTCCCAATAAGAGAAGCAAATTCTGCAGCACTGCACACTTAAATCAAGGAGTTTAGCTCTACCTCCTGGACCAAGCTCAAGCACAGGAATGGAGACAGCTGCTTCTTTGCAAACCTTGGCACCCGGAGTCCAGCCCTGGCTGCAGGGAGTGGCCTGGGGCCACCTGTAGCAGCTCCTGGTAGACAGCGAGCATCCACGCAGTGACTCCCACGCAATGACAGCAGGAAAAGCTGTGACAGCTCCTGACTCCAGGCGCCAGCAGGCGACTGCCAGCCATGTCTGGCTTTACATGTTGTATACCATTTCCAGAATTTTGGGGACATATCACATTCTGCTTGGTGTTTGTCCTCAAGCGGGAATGTAGGTGTACCGGGGGAGTGCTGCATGAACTGTTTCCTCTGATTTGGTGTCACATGAAGGTGTCCTGATTTTATGGATCTGTTGCACTGGGAGGTTTCATGAGCAGCTTTTAGTCACTTTTTGCTGTGAAATGTCGATTGAAAAAAAAAAGAGAGGAGAAAAAAAAAGAAGAGACAAAGAGATGGAAATGGTGCTCTGAATAAATCATCAGTTTGTTTTACAGGTCACTCAAACAAGGTCATTATTGACTGAAAATGATAATTCTTGCTCTTTCCAGGCACATGTAGAATAAAACAAATAATGATATTGGCAAGCTCAGTTCTACCGTATTTCCAAGTTAGTTGATTTATCGCACACTTGTAAATTACTGCTTCTTTCTTTGTATTTTAAGATAAAGGTATAAGAAAATTTTTATTACATCTTAAGATCAAACAGAAGACAGCTTAATACAGAGCTGAAAAGTGAACAAATGTTTTGGTGGTGAAAGAAAAGGAGAGATGCAACCTAATGCATGATGAAATTTGCAGCATATTCAGGATAACATGCAGACCAGTGAAATCAATCTAGGGTGATACATCACAAATTGTTCACCTTTTATTTATAGGATCTAAAACTCATAACTGGCTACAACCAAGCTAAGCTTTCTCACAGAGAACAGAATTTAGTAGCTGGATTTAAAGCAATTTAATTTTAGTACTTTCTGGATAAAAGTACTTCACTTTATGAGTAGTGTACTCCAAAGGGCTGCATCTTATCCTATGACTTGGCAATCCACTGAACTTGCAATTCTGCTTTTGATAACATATGTTGATTGCTTAGGTGTATGCTTGAAGTAAACAGAGCAGAGTGTGGAGACTCTCGAGCTGGATGATAATTAAACTATGGAACTGGTAGCAGTGTAGTACTATTGTCTAAGCTAAAAACCTTCTGAAAGATATTATACACGGTCAAAGATATCCCTGCAGCTCACTTACACACATTTACAATATAAGCAGCTTAGAACTGGGATACATACAGTTTCAGATCTTCAGTTTTCTGAGTGGACTTACACACAGAGATATTGAGTCACCAAAAGCTGGGGGTTTTTCTAGGAATTCTAGTATGAATTTAAGGCTTTGGAAAAAATACAGGCTGATGTATCCTTCCTTCTTTTACATTCCTTACCATCCTGCTGCAGCCTACCTATCTCTACTTCATTCCATCCATCTTTTCACTGAATAGCTGAAATTTCTTTTAAAGTTTTACAGACCAGGGACTATGATTTATCATGAGGACAGTAAGGTGCCCACCACATCACATGTCCTGTAAAAATAGCAAAACTGCAATAACTAGCATTCTGTGTTGAAATCCTGCTTTACTTCAAGCTCTTAGTGAAAAACTGAATTTAGTATATTTGCTTTTAACATATCTCAATCTGTATTGCTTTCAATTTTTTTTTTTTAATTTGAGACAGAAGGATACTAATCACATGGTGCTGCTGGCGTGGTTTTCCTGCAAATGAGCCTGTGTGTCTTGAAAGATTTGCCTGCACTGACTACATAAATACAGATTAGTAAAAAAGTAGAAAAAGGCAGGTAAGTTCACTGCCCCTGGCTTTGGCGAATATGTCCCTTTGGTATGCCTATTAATGTAAATGTTATCTTTGCAGAGCAACCTTTTGGTTTAGATATATGGCAAAAGACAGAACTACTCAAGGTCAGACTTGAGCCCTGGCCTGTGGTGGGGCCCAAAGGTCAATCAGAAGTCAGTCAAAGTCCCCCCCTCAATGTCACCAATGCTCTGACCTATTTCACTTTGCTCTGAGCAATCATAGTCACTTCAAGGATTAGTCAACAAGGGAAGACTTCTAATTTCACACAGTCAGCACCCCAAGGAGGAGAGGTCATGATCCAGCCACTTTCCTCCTCCCTCCTCCCAGCTCTACCGCGTAGGGGAAGAGCATCCTCAGCTGGTCTCACACCATCATCTCTGTTATTAAGATTTTCCTTCTGACATAAATAAAATTCAAGAGTCCATGCATGATGTTTGCCTTAGCTCTCTATTTAAACACTATCTTCTGCCATATCTTCTGCATCACCTTGAAATTAAATGATCATGATCATGACTAAGATACGAGACTGAGTTAAAAAAAGTAATTCAAAAAGCTCTATATATAAACATAGACAGCAGCTGTTGTTTTCTGACGGAGACAAAAAGGAAAACCGATACATAGAACCTGATGCTTTCCTGCAGATCTTTAAAGAATAGTGTTCAAAATAAAAATAAACACAGACTTTCCTCTTCATGGGACCAGAACAACATGTTCTGAGTCAAAATTATTCACACAAGTGTTTCTCTTTTTAAAATAATGATTAAAGCTTTCAAAATGCCACAATTCACTGCATTTGACCACTGCAGCAGCTACACTGGAGCACAATGAAATCTCTGCTATGGATTTCAACCCTGCAAATGTATGAAATCTTATACTAACTATTCTGAACCAAAATGCACCTATCAGATAAAATGCTAGACTATTTGTTTTTATAAGATTTCTTTCACATAAAGTACCATAAAACTACATACAATGCAAATCACCGTTACACTGTGCAACTGGGAGACCTCTGCAAATTACTGGATTTTGGAAATTGTTTGTGAAAAGGTCATTTGGAAACAGAGAAGGAAAATAAGTCCTTGTACTGTATTGCACAAATAGACTTAGTTCCTCAGATGCCTCATAACAGAAGAAAACCCTATTTCCAATTACCCATAATCAGATTATCTGCATTTATAAGAAAACCTCTCCTCTTCTGCAATGAAGGAAGGGTCTTTGGTTCTAAAGAGTGATAATCTGCACCAGGAGAGGAAAAGGAGAAGGAATCCAGCTCTAACCCATAACAAATTCAGAAGTAAAAAAAGGGACTCTTTATCCTACTGTGAGGAAGTGCCTTTCATTCTCTATATCTTTGTTTTATTCCCGAGGCAAAGTCGGTGTTTTTTTTTTTTTTTTTTTTTTTTTAATTTTTAATAAACTGTAACAATCTCTAGGCCATGTACATGTAATTCTTTTAGTTTGGCATTTTTTCAGGCATTTTTTCAGAACTAATGCAGCAGTATCCTCAGCTGAGTGGAGTGAACAAAAATGGACAAAGTGTTTCTTTGCAAAGGCTGAGGTTCTAGTCCTTCAACTCCTGCAAAGGTGCACTCTCACTGGAATTGCTATTAAGTTGCTGTTAATGGCTTGTCTGTGATCTCTCTTGTCTACATGGAAAAAGGGGATGATGGGCAAGAAAAAAAGGAAAATGTTCCAAAATGTCCAATGAGAAAATCCACAAAGCCATTCAGGAACTTAACTGTTCTGGCTTGGTAATTTAGAAATCAAAAGCCCATTGAATTTTGATAGACTAAACTTCAAGTCACCAGAACACTTTCAGAAATTTTATTCAAGGCCCAGACTGTCTTTGAGCACCTTCACCACCACCAGGCTTTTTCTAGATTCTCCATAGAGCTGCTGCTGAAAGACAGCACAAACAGCACGAGACTCTAGTGCCAGGTTTGGTCTTCTCTTCAACTTTTGGAAGCCCTTGGAGACAGGGGTAATCATGCTGCACACAGTGCCATCTGTGACTCCTGTAAAAGTCTAATCTGACTTGAATTCAGGATCTAATTTTAACTGAAATTTGTTCTTCTCTTTTTTTTTTTTTAATAAAAGTATATTTCATTTCTAAATAATTTAATCAGTATATCTGACATGTTTCAAATTACATTTTCAAATTAATCCTAAAAAAAAGGAGGGAAGGGGGGTGAATATGTAAAGAGCTAAAGACCTTATTTTGCATCAGGATAATTAGTTCAGAAGACTAATTTTTCCTAATTTAATCCTTTCTTTTCCCCCTCAGTTTTCTTAGTATGCTACTCTAGCTGACTGTCATCACACCAGTCATGACTGTGTTGACTTCAGTTGTTCAGAAGATGTTGTACAGAAAATGGTACACTGTCATGACATTAAGAGGTGCCAGACCACTGTAAATTATATTTTTGACATTACCCAGTGTGGTGTAGAAAGGCAAGTATCAGATCTGTTTTAAATCTTCATTAGTATTTTATACACAAAACAGTTATTTTACAAAGTAGTAAATTGTCAGCTGTGAGGTCTAGCTTTTTATCTGTTTACAGAAAGTATACTGCATATAAAACAACTTCACACTCCTTTTCACTCCTGATGTGGATGGTCAATTTCTCTACCTGCCTATGTTTTTTTTTCATATTCCTTTCTTACATCATCCGAGTGCAGAACATTTACATTAAAATTCACATGACATTCTCCAGAGCACTCTTTTTGCCTCATTCAGATTTGTCAACAATACTTTCTGCTTTCTCTAAAATTCTGCATTCAGTTTTCACAGCTACAAAATGGTGAATCAGTCAAAATACCCTGAAAATCAGGCTACTGCTATGGTTGTGAGATAGGAATGACTATTTAGCCCTTAACCTTTCTACAGAGCGTGACAACAAATGTACCAATTAGTGTCATTTCTGATCCTGATGTTTATGCACTGAGACCTGGACTGACAGCAGAATAGTTACAACCTCCCAGAATGAATTCATATAAATACTTACTGCATGTACTAAATTGCAAAATACTGTTGTAGATGCAGCAGTCTCTTTCAAAAACTAAATTGCACTGGGCAAAGAATCCAGACAACACATCTGGCTTCAGGCTGGTGTTTGGGTTATTTTACCTGCAAATAACAACTTTCACACTGAAATCTCAAAACAATATGTGCAGAGAAAAAAAAATAAGAAAAAAACCTCTGTTCTCTTTCCAATACAAGGATCAAGCTTCATACTTGGAAACACCTTATTGATTAATTAACAGTACTTTATGTGGGGAGTTTTGGTTGATGGATATAATTTTAGGGATTTAAACATGCTATTTGTTGTGAACTTGCACATTCACATGGTGCAGTTACTTATGACTCTTGAATTCACACTGATGACTAGAGAATTCAGCAGTTGTAAAACAAAACACAGAGTAACTGAGCATGTGAAAAACTGAAGAGCTCCCTGAGAGGCAGAGAGACAGGGCCTGAAAGACTAAGGTTCAAATCCCTCTTCTGCATGATCACCAATTTTATGAAGTAAATAGAACAGCTACAAACCTGAGAAGTAGACTATATAAGCAAGCAGTGCATGTATTGCAAATCTCTTATTTGGGCAGTAAGCAGTGAGATTTTGGTGTTTTTGTGTTCAGATTCAGACACAGCAGGGATCTTTATACTTATTCTTCAAAGAAGATATCCATCCTTTTGGTTTCTATCTCTTCCCATATTTCAGCAAAATCTTTGTCAAAATCAGTTCTATTCAGGGAAGAGAAGAAAAAAAAATAATAAAAAAATTCTCATCATGGAGCCACTAGAATATCTTTACAGAAGAATGCTAGGTGGAGTGAGCTAAACAACTTTTCTCACAAAGCATATTCACCATATTTCATTAGAAGCTATAGCCAGACTGCATTCCCAAAGATCTCCGTTTGGCTTTTTCCAGTGCTGCAAGTGTTGAGTATTTCTGGTCTTGCTATTCCCTGTTTTCTTTTGGCAAATAGCACAAAAAAAGGAAAATTCTCTACTAAAGCTTAGTTTACACCATAACTTGACCTCAGATTTTAAGTTCTTATGATTACAATTTCCTTATTTTTCTTGCCAATTGGGGATCAGGGAACACTATTTTACCTTTGGCAATATTAATTTGTAAAAAATACCAAAGAGAACAGCATACAGAAAAAAAAAAGAGAAAAAAAAAAAAAAAGCAAAGCATGGAGAAGGACAAAAAATTGATAACGTGCCATCTAAAATGATCAAGTTGTCAAAGATGACACTGACATAAATTCCCTTGTTATTGCAGATGAACCAGTACAATACCAGGAGACTGAACATGAGCCAGATTTGATTTGTCAACTTGTTGCTATTATTTTGACAACATTTCAGGAAAATTGTCACATCTGTTGAAATTCTGTAAGAAAATTAGATGTAGCAAAGAACACCAAACAGCCTTATTTTCTCCTACTGAGTGTGCTGGGATTTTCCTTTGGTGAGTCATCAGCTGGCAGCAACAATGAACTGTCACAACAATCACAGAGATACCATCTGTTTAAGAGGGATGATCCAAAAGCAAACATGTATCTTTCTAAACATAAAATTCATCAGGCCAAAAACCCTACAGACACACACAGACACACACACACACACACACACACACACACACACACACGTGTGGGTTTGCATACATATATATTGTTTCTGTAATTCCTGACATGTTATCAAAACACCCAGATAGTAGCAATTACAAAATTTCCTGTATGGATTTCTATCATCAGTTAAAGCCATCGATGATGTTAGTTGAACTTCATTTCATGGGAGCTCATGACATTTGGAGATATGGAATATGACTTTCATCACGTGGTTCTTCTCATACCTGGTGCTTGCAGGAATAAGGTTTTAATGATGAGTACTTCTATTTCTTAACAAATACAAGCACAATGCATAGTTCTGCATTGCCCAGAACACCTCCAGGAACCTAAGAGACTACAGGATGACCAGCGCATTAGGACTCATCTAGATGACAGTCTTTTTTTCCTTTTCTAGCGCTATGCATGTAGAAGTCCTTGTTCCATTTGAAAGAAAACTGTTTAAAAAACCTAGTTCTCCTTGCCAATCCTGGCAGCAATAGTAAATGTCCACAATGTAAAATTTTGATCAATATAGTTCTTGTGTGATAGAAAAACATCTCTGAAACATTTGTTAAAGTAAAAATGACAATGAATAAATTGTGAAAAAAAAGTCAACAATATTTTCCAAACATGCAAAATGAAGGAAACATTTGCTTTGCAATTCCTGAAAATATTGACAATGAAAATATTACTATTAAGAGGCAAAAAGGGAGAACTGATTACCAATATAACTCCCTCACTCTTGTTTAAAGCTTAGCATTAATTGATACAATAAATTAACAGCAATACAATCTAGTGTTCAGACAGAGGCTTAAACTTATTTTTCTTTCATTTGTACCATCCAGACCTTTTAGAACAAAGCATAATGAAAAATAATAGTCATCAGGTGACATAAATGTTGCTTTGTTTCTTACATGTACTCAATCCACTGCCCATTATAGATTGTCACAGCAGACTTAATGAAGTAATTCCAGAAGCATGCAGGCAGCTACCTTCTCTGCTTGACTAATGTTTAGGTCATGTATTCATTCTTTTGCTTTTCTTTAGAAGAGAAAATGTAGTGTATGTGACTTAGGTGATGCACCTGTAGAGCCAAAAGGAGTTCATCCAACAGCAAAAATCCCAAGAGGAGTGGTCTAATGGTGATAGAATAATCATCAATATTTTATTTAACCCCAGTGGTTTATTTAACCCCTCATATTAAAACAAAAGTTTACAAACATGTAAACAAAAGTTTTAATATGAGCAAAACCAGGGATAACAAAGTTTTGCTTAAGCATCTATTGTGTTTCCCTGATTATGTTCTCATACAGCAGGAAATAATTGCTACTGTTTTCTGCTTAAATTGCCTAACACATCTGCCTGTTTTTCTATCTGTCTTCTAGAAGTTAAGTGATCTGTGGCACAGCAGTGGAAAAAATCACACTTGCCTTCACTTGAATGTAAAGTGAAATATAAACATATATGTCCACACGAGATCACAGCAGAAAGTTCAACTTTACTGAAAAAAAATCAACAAAGCTCAACTTGTTGAAAAGGAACCTTCCTACTGTATGGCACTCTCCGCCCTTAATATTGTAACTTGGTCAACTTCTCTTTGAGCCACTTCTGATGAAAGATTTTAATTTTTTCCTGGGTGTACCTCATATAATAACATCATGCTATGCTATGAATTGCTAATATAATATAATGCCACAAACTCATTATTTTATATCTAGTACAATGATTTTCACTAATACAGAGATCGATTACTAGAGACTGATACTAACGCAATCTAAATTTTGAGAATATACCTGATGATATTGTGATGACAAATTTCATTTTGCATGTCCCCACATTAATAAATAAAAAAGATAAAACAATTGCTTTGAATCTGACTCTGTGAATACATGCAGTAGGAACAAATGGCAAAATTTAAGCCTGTTTCCAAAGGTATCAGTCTCACTTGTTCTTGCTGAATTCTCTTCAAAGGTTCCTATGAACAATACTGATGATGATGTAGGTGTCATAAAAGAAAAGGATTTTCACTGATGAGAAATGTAACTGGAATAGTTAACTTATAATCAGCCAGATATTGTGCATAGCAGGTCAGGTTTCTCTCTCTTGCTCTCTGCCACACACATGCACACAAACATGCAGTAAAGCCATTGTTCTGTTCTGAAAATTCATCCTTAAAGACTGTAGGTATAAAAAAGAAATACCCATAGGTACAATGAAATATATAACCATTCCTTCACATACATAACAATGACTTCAACAATAGGCAACAACTTTAACCAGTTACCTGACATAAACAGACTGACATCAAAGCCAAAACCCCATGAAAGGCTAGTCTTAAAATAAGCACACTAGAAATGAAAGACATTTAGCAAACACATATTTTAAAATGGAACTCTCATGTTCTCAAATGTGCTTCATCGTTCGAGATATATGGGGCATAACTGATGACAAAACCTGGTTTTTGGCATTCAGTCAGCAGAACTATTGCATTATGTGTATCTTTTCATTGGGAGTGAAGATTAGTGTGGAATGAAAACAAAATGACAGATCAAAATGAAAGAGAAGTGATATCACGTAGATAAACTTGTCTTGGACATGTCAGTGTTCGCTATTTTATTTCCCTGTTATAAAGGATGGATGAAGTAAACTCAATTTTGGTTGTCAAGGGCTGCCACAAAATGGAGAGAAAGAGTATGAACAACAAAAAGATAGGTCTATCAATAACACTAACTTATTTTACACATACACAGTAAAAATCCATCCAGCTTCCCTCTTCACGTAAATAAAACACCATTCCATTTCTAGTGGTTACCATAGTTGCAGAAGACATCTACTGCTTCACTCGCCTTCTCAAACTACAAAAGTCATTTATCTGAATATCTTAACATATCAGAGACTACATCTGTACAGTCTTGAAATTTTAAATAACTTGTACTAAAACACTTTTTTTGACTAGGACCCTATTGACACATTTTTTTTAAGATCCTGCACAAAACTCCTATTGAAGGCAACAGGAACTTTGGCTGCTCAGCATCTCTGAAAGTCTGTTCATATATTTTTTATCTGTTCAGTATCCTTTTAAACATAAGCATTGCAAAAAGTAAGAAGACTGTCCAGCCAAGGATGTAAATAATCTGGACAAACCTGTACAGAGTTTGGGAATTTATAGAAAATACATTTAAATTCAACATGCAATAAGAAATATAGCTATAAATACTGAACACATCCCTGAACTGAGCTATACGAATGAGTGAAGTTATCACAGAAGAAAAATTAAAGAGCCTGTAACAGAAAAAATGGGAAGGCAGGGAAAAAAAGAAAACCTTTACTACATGGAAAATCTGCTGAAACACTAAGTTTCCACAGAAATTCTAGTGTCATAAAATACTGTCCTTTTATCTTCACAGTAAATTTTATTTTGGAAGAAGATATAAGCAAGTTGTTGCTGTATATGCCAAGAGTCTCTTAATTCTGGTTTCATTGGTAATTGACTAATACCGAATCAATTCTTGTATGAAATCTACGTGAAATAGGTCCTTATTATGAGTAAAAGACCCTATAAGTTACAACACAGAACACAATAAAAAACTGCAATAACAAGGAGTGTGGAATTAAGAACGTGATTTAAACTGAATCACAATAAAAGTAATTGAAATGCTAGAGATAGCGACATGTGACCTGACCTTCTACTTCCCTGTACTACATGATTACACTGAATTTCCCAGCAAAAGCAGTATCAACAGCTCCATTCAGTACCTGCCAAAGTGATTCCGCTAAGGGTTCAATGCTTGCCCACAATGGTTTAACCCAGTAGAGTTGATAGGAGTAATAGACGACCTGGCATTTCACTTCTGTGACATGCTACAGAAAACAAAGCAACTCTTTCAAGGGCTTTGCTTTCTCTGCTTTGATAAGATGTTTTCTTCAGAAAAGAAAAATAAGTTTCTTAAATCCACTGCTCTCAGTAGATATACAGCAAATGACTATATCAAAAGCAAATACATGTGTAATAAAGGAGCTCAACTTGAAAACAAACATATTTCTAAAAAAATCACCATTCTTATACAGAAAATAAGTGTCCTTTCAACAAAGCAATGTCTTATAAGAGATATATCTAAAGGGATAAGCCTTCATGTTGTAGTTGAGGATTAGGAAGTGACACTGGTTTAAAGTCTAACTACTAGAAGAGTTTATAAGTTACATGATTAAGAAGTATACACTTAGTCACTGGTGCTGTTTGCAGATATGAGTGTATCCATCCTATGTTACCTAGAGAAATATAATGAAGAAGGTTCCCTTTCCATTTGAGTGAGTGATTAGAGTATTTTCTCTTTCTCTTGTTGTTGTGGGTTAAAGTTAACTTAAAGT
>NW_010139775.1:0-1066 GCF_000699245.1 Pterocles gutturalis | reverse complement strand
CCCTGAACTTTAAAAATCTTTAGAGCAAGGAAAAGTATTTTTTTAAGTGACTCAGTCCACTTTCTTAGGGCTAAGGTAAAGACGGAAGAGTTTCTAGTAGCCGGGCCGCCAAGACTCAAAGTGGTATAACTTCTATTTGGTTTATTCTTCTCTTTTGCTCTTTAGGTTTCATTGACATAACTCTGTCTGCCTGTTTACTATTTTATCTACTACATGAGTGAAGAATAGGAGAGTAGTAGAGCCAACATGCCTCAGCATTGCCCGGTCATTGGCTTTTTTGGGCTCCAACGCTGCTTCCACAAACAGAGACTTTTCCATTTTGTAAAAGTAAGCAGTTCTGAAACACAAAAAAAAAAAAAAGGTAATCAGAACATTTTTGCAGGAAGCAAGATGAGATTGGTAAGTTAATGCTGTCATCATAATGGTTAGATTTTAGGAAGCCAAGTAACTAGCTTATACCTGCAGTAGATTCAGCACCGTAGTGCTGGACTCATGCAGCGTGTTCTGTGAGCTGTTTCACTTAGTATTGGCAAAAAGCCAAAAGCCACAGCTTAAAATGCCCTCCTCCAGTTTGTCCTAACCCGGGTGAGCCTTATTCTTGTCTGTTGTGAATGTGGACAGGGCATGGTTTCTATATTTAGCTGCTTATGTTGGGTATGAGTTCAATTCCGTTTAATTACTATTTTCTATGGGCTGGTGCAGAGCTCTATTACTCTGTTGCACTGATTTTCAAGTGATGCTGAATATAGAAATCAGAGGAAGAATCAGCAAGATTGTGTCTAAATAACAGCATAATTAACCTCCTGTTTTGTAGCACCTTTGTTTCATCCTATAGGGCGCACAAAGAAGTTAAAGAGCTGGTGGTATAAGAGCAATGCAAAGAGGGTTCACACATGTGTGTTGATTGCTTCTAGGGTAGAGTTTGGCAACTGTGTAATATCGTATGTCACTAGTGCACAATAGTAAAAACTAATTTATTCCATAGATTCAGGAGCAAGATTTTTTTTTTTCTCAGGTGGCAGACTAGAGTGACCTGCGTTGGTATTTGTCTAGTATAGTGGAGTTG
>NW_010139774.1:15266-28338 GCF_000699245.1 Pterocles gutturalis | reverse complement strand
TAGCCATTCTATGATTCTATAATTTATGGAAGTTTCTTGTCCTCTTTCACAAAATACACTTGAGTATGTGTCCATCAGGTAAGGCAGGTATGCCAGGTCTGTCATAGGGTAGGTAGCTTTCATACAGATGTTCTAAGTGTCATTTTTGATGGGAGTGTGGAAGTTTGCAGAAGGTTTCCAGAAGCTGGAACACCACCCTTTGCTTGCAGACAGGCTTGCAGGTGAACATGTGCTATGTGTTCACTGTGGTTTACCTGTGACACAAACCTGTGGGTGCTTCTTGCCCATCCTGAGCTTCCTCCATGTCCCCCTGTTGTAGGACCAGTGGGCCAGGTGTCTTGAAGTCAGTGGCATGTCAGGGCTGTGCCCTCATCTGAACTCCTGTGCCTTTCAAAGCCAGCCAGCATGGTGAGAGCTATCGAGAACCAGCCCAGCACAAAGAAAGAAACACTCATATAATGGGGCTACTTATTTGAGTTCCCCAGCATTTCCCATTGCGTATTATGTCTTGGGGCTGATTCAGTTGAAAGGCAATCAATGGAGCTAACAGCCCAGCATTGTTCTGCTCACCTTCTGATTTACTTATTTTCATCTTCACTGGGTTTCATCTCCTCCCAGGTTCATGCATCCCCCAGCACTGAGGTCACTTTCTTTTTATTGCACCTTAGGCTGTATGTAATCAAGCTAGCTCCGTTCCTGCCCTGAATCTTCTTGGGTCAAGATGGAAATCACTATTCAGCAAGACACCCAAACAGATGAGCAAAACTAGCCTGGTTGGTCAGAATAGGGTGGAAGTTATCCAAGAAAACTCGCACCAATCAATTCCAGTCACCTCCTGTGTTTAAAGTGACTCAGTATCTCCATTTTTAGGATGTTGCTGGGGAGCTGAATTCTCTTATGATTTCCCTTATATCAGCTGTCCCTGACAATGGTGTTTGTGGGGTTCTTTGCCCATATCTGCTTAGATGAGGAACTGTTGGAAACCATGCTGTCAGAATAATGGGTGGTGGGACAAAGCCAATCATAAAAAACCCCAAAACCCACTGAAAGAACCACACCCCCCCCCCCTTTTCCTCGAACAATGAGTTATCAAGTCCAGATGGTTAAATCTGAGAGTTTGGAAGGAGCTTAAGTGACTGAGCTGCTAACAAAAATATGCAATCTCTTGTGAAAAAAAACCCTACTGATTCAGGGAATTGGAGAAGACCAAATGTTGTACCTATATTTAAAAAAAGGCTCCAGTGATGATCTGGGGAATTAAAGCTCAGTAAGCTTTGCATCTGTATCTGGTAAACTGGTGGGAATGATAATTAAAAAGCAGTGCTTGAAGACATCTGGAATATTGTGGTCTAATAGGGACTAACCAGCACGTGTTCGGCAGAGGAAAACTGCGTCTTGCTAATCTCCTACAACTCTTTGAATGTGTCAGTAAAGCAGTGGATAAAGAAGAACCGATTGATATAACATATTTAGACTTCCAAAAGGCTTTTGAAAGATCCTGCACAAGAGCTACTAAAGAAGCTAAGTAGTCAGCAAGAGACAAAATATTGACATAGATCAAAAACTGAGTAGGAGACTGAAAGAATGAGGGGATTAAACAGTCAAGTTTCACCATGGCAAAAGGTTAATGTGGCCTCCAGGTTCTCGTCTAAATCTCGTGTGATTTACTGTATTGTTTAATGACTTGGAAAGGTGGGAGGAGAGATATGCCCTATGAAAATTTGCAGACGAGACAAAGTTATTAAGTTGGCTGTAGCCAGAAAGGGCTGTGAGAAATGCTGGGGAAAGAGAGCTGAATTAAATGAATGTGCTGCGATCTGGCAAATGGAACTCAGCATTGATACTTTCAAAGTAACGTGTGTTGCAGGGCAAACTTGCAACTCTTTAGATACCCCCAAAGGTCCTGAATGAAGGGTATCAGCCAAATGAAAGTGTGGGCAGATGTCAGGGAGCTCTTTGAAGAGCTCTGCCCCATATTGTGCTGCCCTTGAGCTGGCAAATTAACTGTTTGGCTGTGGAGGCAGTGGGTAGAGTATTCTGGAAGAGCTGTGAGGCTGTCGGTAAACCTGCAGTGCTGTCTTGTTTGGAACTGCACACCAAACCAGGGTCAGCCTGCTTCTGAAGGGATGCTGGAGAATTGTAGGAGCTCAGTTCTCTCTCTGAGGTGAGACAGAAAGCCTGTGAACACCCTCAAGTGAAGAGATGGAGGAGATAGGAGTTGCCAGTGTCAGACAGTGAACTGGGAGTGGATAGTGGAAGGAAATAAAAGTATGAGTCTGATGAGTACATCTCTCCTTCCTTTCCTTATCACACAGGAGTGTGGAAATGCACAGTGAAATTAAAACACATCAGATTCAGGTTCATGCAGTTGGACTGTGAAGCTCTAAGTAATGAGATTTTGTCATGACCATGAATTTAGAAAGGTTCATAGTGGGCTTGTGTATTTTTGTGGAGAGCAAGAATACACAAATGAGCTTTAACTAAGGACAAGCCCAATTTCAGAGCCTGAACGTTCAGGTTCAGTCTTCAGAGCCTATATTAACCTGCAACTCATAGCGGCCAATAAGAAAATGATGATAGGAGCACATTGCCCATCATCTGTCTGTTTTGAAGTTTTTCCACTTTTTCCCCCCAAAAATATGGTGATGTCTTTCATAAGAGTCAGTGTGGACAACTCTCTGATCTGGAATAGTTGTTCCCCAGCGTGCACCTTACCTTAATAACACCTGCTGGTGCATAAGCAGTGAAGTTCTGTCCATATTCCAACTCTTCCTAGCATCACATGTGTTCAGGAGCATCCTCAAGCTCAGGGCAGAATAGGGTCAGATTCGCTCCTAACATAAACTGGCATAATCACGTTGAAGTCAATAGTAAGAAGCAAAATTTTCAGCTTCTGAGTTTGAACTCGGTTCCAGTGACAACCAAACACATGCACACACATATACAAAAATGCAAAACCCCCTAAACTCTTGAAATCGCCTGAGATCAGAAACCTAACCTGGAAAGCTCCCAGACATTCCTGGGAGATTGCCCATGCTTCTACGTCTCGCCTGAGCTATGGATGCGGGAATCAGCACCAGGATAACAGGGTATTGCAGCCTTTCCATTTGCCAGGCCAAGCTGGCGCCCAGAATTAAAAATCTGTTGAGGCTGAAGGGAGAAGAGAAATCCCTGAGCCTATAGAAACTCTGAAAACTTATCTGATTATTTCCTCCTCTCTTCAGTGTAAGGAGCTGAGTCTATGAACCACTCTTCCTTGTCCTACAGCGTTCCCTACCCAGGAGCACAGTCCCAGTTCTTGGGGTTTTTAACTGAATAAATGGTACAGGGTGCTGAAATAATTATCAGCTTGGCTAACTGAGCCTGTTCACAGAGTTTGATTTCTAGCTATTTGTGTGTAGCACACACAAATCTCAGACTCCTCGTAAGTATGTCTCCTTCCTGGGCAGCCCACGAGGTGTGAGTAGAGTGACTCCTTGTGCAGGGAAATGTTTTTAAGCCAGGAAAATAAACACTGAGGATCATCTCCATGTGCTGCTCTTTGATGCATCTCTGAGCTCTCTTGTATTCTTAGAGCTGTGATTTGTTTTGGTGGGTAGCTTGGAGCTACACCCACTGCAGCTGATGTGGATAGAGTGGGAGCAGCCGGGCTTGTGTCCCAGTGCCGAGAGACCTGGGGTCAATATCACACCTTTCCACCGAGTTTAAAAGCTCCTGTATGGCCAGAGGGAACTTTGGCAGTGTTTCAAAGCTGATATTATCACAGCCCCTGCGAACCTCTGGGGTAGAAGCAACATCTCCAGCACCTCTCCTGGAATCCGGGAGCTGGGGACTGCGGGGGCTGAGAGACGCTGACGTCACCCCCGCTGTGTGCCAGCAACCCCAAGGCTTTGGAGACGGCTTGATCACCACTACTCTATTACAGCACCTAAAAAGACCTCTGGGCTCGGAAGATTTCTATTACAGCAACCAATGAACCTCCAGGGCCAAAGGATAAATGCACCGTCTCTGGAGTATTACAGCATTTAGAAACCTCGCTCTCTGACTCATAGCTGTTTCCCTCATTCCTGCCACCACCACCTTCAACTTGTCTCGGCATCCAGCCACCTTCTCTTCTGAGGTGTAGCTGGATAATCCCTGTGCTTATACAGTACCTGGCTGTGTGCAGCACTGAGGTGAGGCCACATTACCTTTTCACTTGGCATAGTACTGGGGAACATTGATGTTTTGATGCATTTGTTTTGCTCTACGAGTGCAGCAAGGGACCACTGCAATAGACCATTTCCTCTCTTAATACAGCATCTGTGAACCTCTGGTACTGTTCTGCTGTGACAGACGATCTGCTCTTGCCTATTACAGGATGGGGGCTCTTCTCACACTGTTATGGATGTTTCAGAAGACAGCTCAGCGCCTGGGAACGGCTGTGTCATATCAGCTTTCTGACGGGAAGGGGGATACTTTGAATGTCTGGTCAGCAATACTGGCATTTAGAAAGCACAAATTGATTTCTCAGACACCCTAGAGAGGTGGAGTTCTGTCGTGTTACAAACCTGACTTGTAGATTCTGGGGAAAATCCTAAAAGCTTTTGGTAATAGAGGTTTTAGTGAGTTTAATGCCGATGGAATTAAAAGTCACTTGGCACTCGTTGTGAACGGATTTACATCAGGGAGATTAGAAAAGGGAAAACATTATTGGTGTCCAGGAAACTCAGGAGAGCAGCTGTCAGCTGGTTTAGATGGAAAGTTCCCCAGTGGGCAGGCACCCTGACAGCCAGGAAGCACACACGCACACCCTGTGGAATCGACTCGCATGCTCACAGGCTGGGGTCACGTCCCAGGGCCCACTGCAAGTCACGTCACATGTGGACATTCAAATAGTATGTTTGCATTAGTCAATTTTACAGACACATTGAACATGAGCGAACACAGTGATGGTATCTGGCAAGCTCTTATGCAAAGACCCATATGCCTCACCTGAGTGCTGCTGACCTTTCCCAGCATGTTCATTACCGTTCACTCCTACTGAGCAGCACAGAGGAGGAGGATCTGCTCCGGAGACACACTGCACTGGAAGGACTGCAAAACAGTCTCTTCCTTCATGGATGGGCCTTTTACTGTCCCGTTCTTCCCACTAGAAATGCACCTGGCACGTAGCTATGAAGTGTAACTATAAAGTGCAGTTAAAAGGAAGACTGGGCAAGACCCTAATGGAATAATTTTGTGAGGTTTAGTAAATTCATAGCAAATTTTGTCCAACTCAAAAAATCCACTGGCTTCAGCTTATCTGGGAGAGCAACTGGGGGAGGCGTCACTGTATATTGGCTAGGTTCGTCTCCTTTTTCCAAGGCCTCAGTGTTTGTCACTTCTGGAGAAAGCATCCTGGGGCCAGATGTCCCTTGCCTGTGCTCTTAGATAAGAAAAAGGCATGATCCTGAAGGGTTTGGCCTTTCTTGGACCTCCCTGCTGGGGCTTGGTTGCTGAGGCTGTGCTCTTTGCTGAGGGGTCATAGAAGCAATAGAAGAAAAGACACCAAGAGACCAACAGGGAGAGCAAGAAGGGTTTGGCCTTAACTACACGAGCTGGTTATGCTCCTCTCAGGAAGACTCTGAGCCTTTGACTGCTCTCCCTCTTGTTACTTGTCTCCAAAGTCCTCATCACTTGTTGGTGCATCTTGTTGAGAGCAGAGATCAAGATTAATTCACCCTGGCTTTCTCCTTAAGTGGGACATCATCAAGCTGAGGAGTCAATTCAAATCCTGCTTCAAAGATCTCTATCTCCTCTGCAGCCTAGGAGAGCTGGCTGGGATATCAGGCTTTGCTTAAAGCAGGGAGCTCCCTGCCCCAGGGAAGATGGGCAGGAGGGAGAGCATGGTGCCTCACGAGGACCTGACTTTATCAACTAAGTCTTTACAAGCAAGCCAAGAGCAGAGTTGCTCTTGCTTTGTAAGGCAAAGATGATGCCCTGTTCACAACGTAGAGCAGTGAGCTGGGGTTCATGCCATCCCTTTTCTTCCTACACAGCATGGCTCACTGCCTGTTGGCTCTGAGGTGCTGGGTGGGAGGGAAAGGCTGCTGGAGTGGTTGAGAGTGCCCTAAAACCAAGGTATTGAGTACCAGGGGCAGGGCAAGCGCGATGTCTCTGATGTCCCTCCCAGTGAGTGGGTAGATGCCACCAGAAGGTCCACACAGGGGGAGGAGGAGATGGGAGAGGAGACAGCTAGGAAGGACGGTGAGAAGTCTCAGTGCCTCCCCAGGGGCCCCTCTTGTGCTGGCAGGAGGCAGTGGGAGTGCAGGGAGTCAGGGAAGGAAGGCAGGGAGGGGGGATGCTCTGCTGGCAGGCTGGCACCCTGTGAAGCCTCAGGGAGTGAGTCAGCATTGTGGCAGACAGCCTTTGTCCCTGGGCCCCCTTTGTCAGCTGGGAGATGCAGCTTGGAAAGAAGAGGGGCTTTTTAAAGTAAAGCACAGGATTTAGAAGCAAAAGTATTATTATGGTGACTGGGGACATGGCAACATGCAGTGGGGAAGGCAGTAAATCTGTTGCTGTGACCACTTATCCCAGGAAGGTGTTGGACCTGGCACTGCTGAGGATATACTTGTCCTGCAAATGTGTTGCTGGACATGCAGACCTCTGTCTTTGGATGGGCACACAGTGAGCTTGAGACACACTTCTGCCACTTCTGCCTAGGTTGCATTGCACCCTCAAAACCTGTGTATCTCAGCAAAGGGAGCCACTCCAGAAAAGGCTTTGCAGCTGGCACTGACAAAACTTTTTCTGCCCTTCCTGCATCCTGGGTGTTTTTATCCCATCATTGTCTTTCTTAAGGCACCTCTGTTTCCGTCGGTCAGTCCACCAGTGCAAAGAGAGCATTGATGCAGGTGCCTCCTCCTTGCCAGACAGCCGTGCTGGCTGTTGTAATAAGCTCATTCAGGCAGGATGTGTTCACCCCCTGTAAACAGTAGTTATTGTCTATTCCCAGGCAGAACCATGCTTCTGGAGGACATTAGCACAACTAACTCATCATGACAACCAGCAGTAACTTCAGGCTGCTTTCACAGAGCTGTTTGTGAAATCACCTCAGCCCTTTAGCACAAGATGTTCACTTGGTGGAAGCCCTGACACTGCAGAAGAGCGGCTTCTGCCTTCTGCAAGTAGTGTGTCCCTGGCAAGTGCTGGTCCGTGGCTAACATGTTCACTGCTGACAGGACAGCTATCAGATCTGTAACAGTAGCGACAGGGTAAGGCAACTTGTGCTGCTGTGAGCTTGCTTAGCAGGCGTGACATGGGAGAAAGGGGTTCTTCAGCTCAGTGGGACTGCTGAGAGCACAGAGGCTTTTCATCTGTAAGGATGCTATGAAGTTGTCAGCTGCAAAAGCTTGTGGTCTTCTGGCTTTGACTTAGATGAGGGCAGGCTCAGGACACTTGATGGGGTGCACTCACCACTTTGCTGGAGACAGGAAAAGTTATTTGAGGGCAGCCCCTAGGTTTTTCAGATTCTGTCAGTTGCTTTCTGGTGCTGAGGAAATCTGACATTTTCTTGTTGGGAGTGACTAGCAAAGATTTGAAGCCCTCCCATTTGCATGATTAGCAGTGTTTATGCTCACTGTTTTGTTGGGGACTGCCCTGTGCCTGAAACCGTATCCTGACCACGGAGCACTGGGCTGAAGAGAGTATAGTGGAGGGTGGAGGCGAAGTGCACCTTTGATTTACTGGAAGATTATGACATTGCCTGCAAATCCATGTGGGTGTCAGCATGGTTTATATTATCTGCACCACGGTGGCATGTTGCATTCTCAGAATACATGAAACAGGGAGAAGGGGCAGATTTTTCATGGGGAGCTGCCTCTGGGCGTTGCTGGTTTTTACTTCATCCTTGGAGTTGGTGAGCCAGGTAGTGTTGCAGGGTGACGTGTATGAAGAGACGTGACACCCAGCTGGAGGACCCATGAGGCTGTATCACGATGTAGCCAACAAAGTGATCTGTTTGCTCTTGCTTTGATGTGATCATATGACAGTTTGATGCTTTATTCAAAACACTGGTTACAACTTCCTTACTCTTCTTTCCCAAGCACTTCGAGGCCAACCAGTGCATTAATAAATTAGAGAGATTAAAATAAACAGTGCTTTGAAAATCATTAGGCATCCCAAATGTCTGGAAACAAACAGCAGTTGAAGTAAAAATACAAAATGCAAATAGGCCAAGAACTGGGCCATAAAATATTGTAGCCTAGCCCTGGGGCAGCTCTGGAAAGGAAAATGTGTTTGTTCCCTTGTCTCTTTGGGTTAGGACAGATGAAGTAGTACTGGGTTACCGGGAATGAAGAAAAGTCCCTGCCCCAGTACCTGCAGTGGTACAGAGCCTGCCCCACCACTGGCTTTACTGGCTGAGAGCAGGGATGTGGGGAGATGAGGCCACAAGCCCCAGCCACAGGGCTGGAGCTATGGCAAGATCTGAAGGCTGCAGACTGGAGACCATCTGGGTGAGCAGCTGTCCTAGGCAGCTCCTTCTGCTGCTCTTGGTCCTGACCCTCACCCTCCAGGCACTGCATAACCAATTCTCTCCTCCTCTCAGTTCATTGCCTTTCTCACTCCAAGTCCAGCTCCTCCTTCCCTCTCCAGAGATCCAAGGACTGACAGAGCCAATTCACACAGCATCCATTTCATTTTCCCTCAGTGGTACCTAAGCTGGTCCCTCAGTATTGCCAACCAAATCGGCAGAAATTCTGGCTGCTGCCAGGCCAATGAGAGACCATGTTACTCAATAACCTTTCCTCTTTCTGCATCCTGGCCGGGTGATGCATTTATTGTTGAGAGCTGCCTTTTTTTGTCAATCTGTGCCAGCTTACAGACACACTCTAACAGCACTGTCTTGGTGAGGAAACACAGTCCCCAGGGACATCACAGGGGGTACAAACAGTGGATGAGAGTGTGGCTTATGATTTGATTGCTGTGATGTTTTGGGTGGTGTTTGTAGGGGGGTTACCTGAGACAGAGGAAATGTTTAAGAAACGCATCAGAGCAACACACACATCTTTAATGTGTTTAAAAACTGGTGAGGTCCTGCTTAAGAATTGAAAGTAATGAGGGCAATCAGCCTCAGCTCTGTGACTGTAGGATGATTTTGGGCCAGAGAAGCACTAAGGAATCACAACTGGCTGATGCTCCCAGCCCAGCAGGGAACAGGAGACCCAGTTTTCCAAGCAGTTGTTGGAGGTCCAGGATTTGTGAAGGAGATATTCACCTCCTGCAAACTGAGCAGCCTATCCATACTTGGAGAAGACTGTATTCGAGAGGAGGAGGGGGTCAGCTGTGAGAAGTCTGCCAGATTTAGGAATTGCCTGGACCATCTTGAGTTTCTCTAGCATGACAGACTTCTCAAGCATCACTGGCCAGGGAGAAAGCGGTCAGACAATAAGAGAAAGCTGGCGTAGGAAAAGGCAGAACCTGTCTGATAATTGAATACATCTTGCTACCTCGCTGGCATTCTGTGAGTGGAAAGCATCGTGAGGCCAAGTGCCTGCCACTGCCAGGGGACTTTTCCCTCCATACAGCCACTAGGATTTCTAATCCAGGCTGGGTAGGACAATGCTGTCATGTTAGTAATGGTATAACTCTCTTAGCAGTCTACCGGTGTGACAGAGTCACAAAGAGAACAGTGTAGGCTGAATATGCACTCATGCTTGCTAAGCCTGTAATCCCAGCTTTGATTTTCTCTCCCTCTCTTTCAGTTTTTTTTTTTTTAATAATCAGTTCAAACTTAATAAGAGTGATTCACTAGTTGCCTGTTTATCTATCCTTGGTGTGGTGTTTCATTGGGATTGCACAGGGCAGAAGGATCGGGGGAGAAGGAAGAACTGGGAGAGGAAAGGGGAGGCTGGAGGGTGTCCCTGTTTCCTCTCTCCATGGAAACTGAGGCTGGTATCTTTCTGTGAACCTGAAAATCCTGGCTGCTACTTCCCCCGTGGTCAGAAGAGGTTGGTGATCAGCTCTGTGCTCCCATTTGATTTAGACATTTTGTGCCTTTCAGTTCAGCAGCTGTTAGCAGCCGATGGGAAGTGTTTGGTGGTCTGTGGGATGGAAGGAGGCAGGGCACACGAGTGCCCTGGACTTGTCTGGACTGTGCTGTGGTTGCATGAGACAAGAATCAGTGATGGAGCTGAGCCCTTCCAAGGCTGTGTCTTGCAATTGTATCTGAGACTGTGTCTGCACCTCCCTGAGGCTGATCTCTTTTTCTGCAGATCCTAGCAGACCCCAGGATGTTCCTCACTCCAGGCAGCTGCAAGACCTGTTCTGGGGCTGAGTCCAGCACCATGATATGTTTCTGTATCCAAACCCTTTTGACTTTGTCTGCCTAGGAATCCAACCACCTCTTCTCAGAAACTGCTTGGGGATGGGCAGTAAGATTCATGGTTAGGCAGTGAGAAGAAAGTAGACAGGGAATGTCTGGATGTGCATGTGAAGTCTTTTGCCCAAGAGTTGATGTTAAGAATTTCCTTGCACTGTTTTCCTTGCCCTGGGCAGTTGCTGGCTTGAGTCACACCTCAGCCAGCCTAACCCTAGGTGCTTCTCCCAGGGTAAGCCTCCTTCCTCATTGTCTCTAGCAGCAGGCACAGCCCTGCTGAGCTGCTCTGGGCTGCAGGTGGCCGTGCTTTTGGCTGGGTGACATTGAACACAGGAGACATGGAGCAGGTCATCTGGAATAAGTGGTTAAGTGTGGGTTGGTGCATAGGAGGATAGTGAACAGGAAAGGGCAGAAAGGTAAGAAGAACTACAGATCTGGACAATTGTGGAGGAGCATTAAAGGACTACTGAAAGGTGAGTTCAGCTAGCCTTTTGCTTCACCTTGGTTAAATATTGTGTGCCTACAGCTCACCGTGGCAGGACTGACTCCCAAATAGCTGTGTCCAAGTGACGCATGCGTGGTGCTGAGACAGCCTGGCATAGAGAAGGCAGCTCTTTCTGAAGCTAAGGGGAGGTGTGGGGCACTCTCTCAGATTGTGGGGTGGTGAGTGATGGCATGGAGCATGCTGTTGTGCAAGATCAGTGAAGCACTGCTTCTCTCTCAAGCTGTCTGCTTCTGTTGCTCTTTGTCAGTCTCTTCTCACTTGTTCTCCCTCTCATGTGCTCATATCACCTCTCTTTTCTTTCCCTCGCTCTCTCTCTCTGTGTCTGATGCATGGTCCAGTGAATATAATCTGTAGATAACCCACTATTCTCTCTTTTCTCTTCCTCCCCATCTTTCTCACTCAGCCTTTCTTCCTGTCTCTCACTAACGCTCTGTTGCTCTTTCTGCCAATTTATTCTTCTCTTTCCTCCTACACTGTCCCCGTTTAATCAATCTTAGCACAGGCCCGTTTTCCACCAGAGCTGCTGTTTCATGCTTACTCCCATGGAGGGAGGGTGGGCAGGTGTGTGGTTAAGGTACCAGGTAGGAAGCAGGAGAACTGAGCTGAGACTCTTTGGTGGTCATGGCTGAGTCATGTCATCCGTTCTGTGGCTTGGCTCCTTCCCTTTGACACGGGAACACTACACCTGTGAGTGAATTTGCAACCCTTAAAGGCTGTAGGGCCAAGGTCTGTGAAGCTCCTGGAATTGGGCTGGAACTCTTGGGTGCCCATACAGTGCTTGTTTGTCTTTGGTGCCAAACTAAGCCCTGAGTCTTGTGCCCAGACTGACACATTGGAGGCACATTTTCTACCCTGCCTGTTGTCCTATTGAAAAAGTTTGTATCATCCAGTATCTGATGAGAAATCACCCCGTGAGATACAGTTGACAAGACTCAGACATGGTGTTTTGATCTGTGGTGATCCAGAGCTTTATTCCCTGCAAATCCTTGGAGACTAACAGGTAGTTCGCACAGGAGCTACCTTTGCAAAACAATCACACCGAGTCCCTGCCTCTTCTCTTCAAGCTACTTCTCTTCTCTGTCTTTCTGCCATGCCCTGTGTCCACCTTTGATTCTTTTCAGGATGATGTCCCTCCACTTCCACTAGGAGTTTTCCACTCCCCACAGCAGCACACACTCCGTACTGGAGCCTGCCTTACCTGCTAGCTGCTGAGGCTTGCCCAGAGCTGACAGATGCTTACACCTTCTTACCTCTCATGGGTAGGAGTTGCTATGGGAGACAGGGAGAAAGAAAAAAGTGCCTTCCCCAGCACTAGGAGCCAGAAGTCTTCCATTGAGTGGAAAACACCCCCCTCTTGTGCTCCTTCCTCCCCTCAGCCCCCCTTTAGAGAGCACTCTGCAGAAAGCTGCCTTTGAAGCCCCTTAATTAGTGTCCCGTGTGTCCTGAACGGAACCCTTCATTACCACCAGCAAGAGGCACAAATTGGCATGTGTTTCAGGTTTGGGCTCAGAGCCAGAATTTTTTTCCAGTCCCCTCCCTCGAAACCTCTCCTGATTCCCCCTCCTCGGCACACATGCGTGCACACACACACTCTCTCTCTTTCTCACTGAAAAACACACACACGAGGGATCCTGCCAAAAAGAGACATCCCCCTTCCAGCATCCCAGTTCTGAAGGAAAAAAACAAATGGCAAAGGTCGCTCTGCTCCCTGCCTCCCCCTGACTTGCTCTTGACTCTGCTGACCCTTCAGCATATGCAACTGCAGGTTGGGGGTCATTATCAGCCCCAGAGTATCTTTCACAGCCAGTGGATGTGCTCAGAGGGTGCTAATTAGTGAGAGAAGGGCTGATTAGGTTAGAAATTAAGTGTTTATTTTCTCTTCTTTTTTGTGTATGTGTGTAAAAATAGTGGAGCCAGATGGAGTCTCAGGAATGATGGGAGAAAAGGCAGCCAGGAGTCAAAGGAGGGGAATCTATACCCCATCTCACCTCTCCTGCATGCACAGGGCCCTGGGTGGCCAGGCTCTTTGCAAACTCACAGCATTCCTGTAGCACACATGCGAACACCACACATGCCCTGCAGCTGTCTTGTCCTCACTGGGATTGAGCTGGACTTCTCTCTGCACAATGTTGTGGAGAAGCTTTTAGTGTCTGCAGAGCCTCTCATCTTCATCACCTCATCTTTTCCAGTTCAACCTTAATGCCTTTGTTCCCTGCCCTCCCTACCCC
>NW_010139774.1:260-15235 GCF_000699245.1 Pterocles gutturalis | reverse complement strand
TCTGTTATTCCACCCCCCCCCCCCCCCCCCCCCCCCCCCTTTTTTTTTTTTTTACTGCAGTCTCGACTTCAAGTCACTACTAGCAGCAGCCACCAGGTTACGGGCATCACCACCGTTTCAGTGCTGCCCCTTGTCTTGGCATGTCTCAGTGCACTGTCCCCATAGAGGCGTCCCACCTCACAGGGCCTTGCCCTGACAGACTGAAGAAATTCGGTCTGTCTCCACCATGGACTTGCCTCTCCATTTCAAAAGTTGCAACTCAGTTCTCCCAAAGCTGATTAGGAGTATGATTTCCAGGAATACCAAGGCTTCTATGCTTGGGCAGCCAAACCCTGCTCCTGCTTTGACATTGGGCCATATCTCCCCTGCACCCTGGCTGATCTCAGCCTGTTATGGGCAGTGGGATAAGGAAAAACATATAATGATGTAACTGAATAGCAACTTTGCCTTGCTGTAAGGCTATTTTGTGCTTCCAGCTTTCCGTGGATCAGCTTAGAGGCTGTGAGGGGCAGCTGAAAAATCTTCTCCTTCCTTCCACTTGACCCAAAGGAGATCTGTGGAGCCAGACCTTTGGATGCATTGGACATTGAGCCTTTTTCCCAAGGCCACAGTTTAGGGTGAGAATACTCAGTTCCCAGCAGGCTGGAGGAGAGGGAGGGGAAGAGGCTGTACTTTGCTCTACAGCTTGCTTTCTGGGGTGGGAATTGTGCTGGCAGACTCAAAAGATGGTGGTGTCACAGTTGGAGGTTGGCATCTGCAGCAGGCCAATTTATGTGACCTGAGGGGCTCACTTTGATGTTGGGAATGGAGGCCATCTCTCCCCGCTAGAGATATGACTGTTGAAACAGGGCTGAGTTTGCTTTGTTGATCACCTTGGGGGGTAAGAACTAGTCACTATGATGTGCTGGAGGAGTATTTGCTCAGCAGCCAGTATTTGCTCAGCAGCCCCCTTAGCATCATGGCTAACTGGAATGTGTGGACTTAATGGCAAAGACCCTCTTTCTGACACAAGGGGACTCTAAGCTCCAGAGGTGTATGTGTGGTGGAAGGAGACAACACGCGTATATGCTGGTGTTCCTCAGGCTGTGTGCCATGAATATGACTGCATGCATGGCTGTTTCGCTGTTGCATGGGAGGAGGGTGTATTTGGGTACAATTCAGGCCCCATTCCCCTTTCATTGTGAGTTTGTTTTTACCATGTGGCTCCTGCAAAGAGCCAAACAAACAAACAAACAAACACATGGGAACCCAAACTCCCTATTACCACCACATTGCAGATGCAGCCTGGTTTGGCCTGTATTTCTCCCGTTACCACAGCAACGGTAAGCCAGGGAGTAAATCAGAATATCCTCTCTGGTGCTCAACACCCCCATATGGCAAAATAGTAGTGACAGTGTGGAAAGCCTGGTCTGTCTCCCCTACCTCTCCTTCCCAACTCCAGTTCAGCAGAGACCCTCCAGAGACCTGTCATATGCCTGTCAGAGTCCCAAGGAGATCACAAGCCTCCTCCATAGGGGATGAGAGAACACCATCTTCACTGTGACCAGCAATCACCCTTATTCCCTGCTCCAATTGCTGTGTCTCCCATGGCAGTTGTTTAGGTTTGTATCAATGTTCAGTGTTTGTGGTCTCAGCTCAGCTGTCTTTTAACAAGACAAGTCCCGTCAGCTCCACTAGAGACCAAACAGCATCCAAACCAGGCTTAGCAACCTGCTTCTTGCTTCAGCAAACTCTGCTTACAGCTGGGAGCCTTTAGAGAGGAGCAAAGCAATCAAAGCACATTTAGGACCAAGACTCCTGTCCAGCTGAGCTCAGAAATATGCTCGCTGGGAGAGCTGCCAAAAGGCCTCCACCAGCTATGCTTTTTGTTGGCCTTGGGCACTTCCAAAGTCAGTGATGTGCTTAGGAGAGAGATCTGTCTGCCCAGAAAGAAGATTCCTTGGGAGGAGAGGAGGGACTACTGTCCCTGGAACGGATGTGGGGCAGTCCTCTGGATGGAGGGAAGAAGCCGGACTTGCATTTTCTACAGCAGCTCTTTCTATGCACATCCTAGACTGGTGATTTCTAGATGCTACTAAAGCCCTGGAGGATGACCCGCATCCCCTTTTCTGCCAGCAGGCGGTTATACTGCATCCACCACTTGTGCCTCCCCCAGCTCTGGCCACAAACCTTCATTAGGAATCTCACTGTGTTCTTTGGCTGGATTTCCCCTGAGAATCCGATTTTAAGGCTCCCCAGTGATTGGTAATGTGTAAATACAGTGTGCTTCAGCATGGCAATGTGAGTGCCCGAGTGGATTGAAGCTGTTAACTCTTCAGCAGCTGAAGATGTTCCCCACATCTCCCTGTTGTGACAGCTGCCTTGCTTCACAGGGAGATGGTTGGTGAGAGCCCAGCCTGGTTCTAGGCATGCTTACAGATCAGTGTGGATGGGTGAAGCCACAGGCCTCCTCATGTTTTTGTGGAGGGGGGGAGAAGAGGCAGAAGTGGCCCAAAAGGAAAGGCAAAAAGGGCCATTTGATGATTAAATGCTAAAGCACAGCAGCAGTGTAAAAATATACATATATCACAAGCCTTAATTAACACAAGTGAAGGGAAAAGGAGGAAAAAAAGCCACTTTTTAAAGGTTTCACAGAGACTATAAATTGGCAGCAGAGAAAAAAATGTAATACATGCAAATTAATGGCATAAATTTAGGGTTACTTAACTTCACAAATGTTAACAAGCTCATAAAAAAAAAGTTATTCTTTCCCAGTTTCCTGTCACTGTTTGTTTAATTCTCTCTCCCTCTCTTTTTTTTTTTCCCCTCTGTTGAGAAGATTATGTTTTCAGTATAGTCCTCCTAAATTAATTCTGGCTCCCTCTCTTCCTTCTTGCTCCCTCCCTCCCTCCCTCCTTCCTCTCTGTCTGTTTTTCTGTGCTTGCCTCTGTCTGTCTTCCTTTCCTGCCTATCTGTCATATTCTTAATGTCCCCGTCATCATAGTATCTAGCCTTGGATAAAATACCATCTCATTTCTCTCCCTTTTTCCTTACCTGGGTCTCCTCTGCTCCCACCCCACCCTTCTTCTCCCCAGCTCTCAGCCTTCTCTCCTCCTAGGTTTTTTGTTTTGTTTTGTTTTGTTTTGTTTTTCCTGCAGCAGTCAGTATAACTCCAGCCTGGTCGTGCCATACACAACACTGCCAATTTCCAAACATGCATTTTTCCCTGCCACCAGCCGACAGAGAAGGCAAGGAGCAAATTAAGTGGTCTCTGGCTGAGCTGCTCGTTTGTCAACCATTTGAATGCGTGTTTGTTGCTGCAGACTGTATATCTGGAGGCAGAGGTAAGAGTGTGTGGGCAGGCTGCGTTGGTACACCACAGCCCCAATTTGAAACAGCTGTCACAGTTCCCCCTACACCGCCCGTCCCCTTTATTCAAGACTCTGCCTCTGTACAACAGTGGATAATAAAGGGCACGGTAGCTCCTTGCTGAGCCCAGGAAGTCATGAGTCCCTGAGGTCATGGTGTCTCTGCTTCCCGCGTGTTTCTTGCTTTGCTTACAGATAAAACAAAGTTTAGAAAACTCAGACAATTGCCGGTTTAGCTTCGCCAAAACTCATTTCTCCAGAAAGAGGACATGTGCCTTTTGTTCTGCTTCTTTTAGAACCACTAAGGACACCTCAAGTTGCATTACTCGTGACATAACCCGTCCTGTCCATGATGCTACGGCATTCTGTTCTTAGGTTCTTGTTCTCATTGCTTAAAGGGAAGATGGTTACAAAAAAAAAATCTTATTTTGATTTATGGACCAGACTGAGTCATAGGAAGACATCATTAAAAAAAAAGAGGGGGTGGATATCATCATTTTTGGCCACAAGCCATCCCTGGAGCTTTCAAAGTAGCCTGTAAATATTACTGCAAGCTCTGTTTCAGTATCAGAGACAGCAGTCCTAGCCAATAGCTTTTCTCCTCAGTGGCCCAATTCGGTATTTCAGAATACTGGAGAGCAGAGGGGGAAGTCAGTGTTGTATTCAATGCAGCAATCTCAGGAAAAGGGAGGTGAAATTACAAGCTGGAGTCCCTGGGCAGCAGTGAAAATAAGAAAATCCAAACAAGCAAAGGAAAAAAAAGGAAAAGTCTGCATTTCTCAAGGCAAGAGAAAGGATGTTGGTGAGTGGGTAACAAAGAGGCTAGGAAGAGGAAGCACAGAAGGAGAATCTGTTGTGTTTGGAAGATGTGGGAACCATCAACACAGATGTCGCAGAAGAAAGCAATTGAAAAGCTGAATGGGACTTGCATAGGTTTACAGTTGGGTGCATGCTTAAGTATGATGCTAAATGAGGACCTGAGTGAGTGAGAAGAGAACAAGAAATAATCATGCGGGAGTCCCCATGCAGTGTCAGTCTCTGTCCAGACTGACATCACAGGCATTCCCACTGATTTAAATAGTTGCTTTTCCTGGGTAGGAAGTGAGTCAGGGTGACTATAGAGTTTAGGGTTTGGCCTATGCAGATTAAGAGGAGTAGTAAGAAATAAATAAAAATGGCATAGCAAGTGTGACAAAGGACTGGAAGAGAAGCAAAGAACAGTGTGGGAGCAGGAATAAGGGCTACGGTGAGGAATGAGCAGAGACTGCCAGATGAATTACTTCCTAGGGCTACCACATGAAGCCTCTGGAGAGAGATTTAGGGGGATATGGCATCACTCCCTGGTCATGGAGTATATATTACCTGGGTTAGTGGGTAAGACATTTACATATCCCTGTTAGCTGAGTGTTACCCCTTTTTTTCCTGCCCTTTCAGCTTGGAAACAGTCTGGAGCAAAGTTTGTTTCTCGCTGAACATATTTACAGCACCTAGGAAACCAGAGGCCCAATATCAATTGCAGCCTCCATGTACTCTGCTACTAACAGCATCGAAAGAGGCAGAGCAGCGAATAGGTGAGGGGAAAGAAGATTGAAATCTGGACTAAGCAAGAAAAAAGGAAAGGATGGGGTGTTTTGTAAATTAAATTGTCCCCTATTTTTGATTGCTTCAGAGCTTGAATTAGCTTTAGCCTACATAATTAAAATGGAGGATGACAAGGTACCAGCAGAGACAATTATTTTGTTAGGTTATTTGCATGGATCGTCTGTTTGCTGCACGGCTGCTGTAGGAAATGCAACACCATGAGTAGATGTATATAATTGTAGAGAGGGGGGATGAATAAACGTGTTTCAAAGAACAAGGAGAATTCTAAATGTCAGGAAAGGGGTATATGACTCACTCATTGGGAAAATACTATTATTGGATATGTAAGTAGGACTGTACAAAGCACTCAGAGGAGGGATGCTACTAGAAAAAAAGGAGAATTAGTAAGTGAAGGTAGCATTTGGATAAATGACAGTGAATGAATGAGGCAATGTGCTGTAAGTGCCACAAGCCAACACAGGGCCTGGAGTGAAAGCAGAGGGAGAATGCAGGGTGAGGGTGGTGAAGGATGAAAAGAGAGACATCATGGACAACCAGGAGGAGCATTACTGGAGACTGCTGAAATACAATGGAACGGATCAGTGTTTGTTAAAAGACTCTACTTGGCTTTTGGCAGAATAATGGTGACAAAGTGTTTCTGTTCTACTGAGTTGGGATTAAGGAAATAAATGAGGTGGAACTCCATGGGAGGAGAGGAAATGGTTGTGCTGAGGAGGCAGGAGAGGGCCCAGGACTCAGCTGGAGCTAGCCTCTGCAGAGGTGGGTTAGGCTGCGATGGAGGAGTTGTGTGGAGGAATACTGCCCCGTTTCTCAAGAGGAAAAAGCAGTGTTTAATTGTAACAGATGATGTTGTATAGATTATGGACATGGTTGAAATGAGTCGTGTGGGATCAAGGCATTTTGCATGAGTTCAAGACAGGCATTAAGAATAATTAACTAATGCTCCTGGTACAGTCGACGACAAAGGTGCAGATTTCTTGAGTCCAGAACATATTGAACTTCAAACCTTTCAGTTGCTGAATCCTGGGCATCATCCCAACAGACCCGTCCCACATGTCTGGCTGGTCATTCTCGAGGCCTGAAGTGCTGTGTGCTAGCACATCTGCCAAGAGGAGGAGGAGGCCAAGGAGTCCAGCCACTTTGGTGAATGGATCAGTCCAGTTTGCAGCAGGGGCCAGAGGATCTCCCATCCCGGAGGAAGAGATTTCCAGAGCCTTTAGTTTGGGTCCAGCTGGGAGCAACACCATTTCTTATTTTGGTTTTGAAACCCTGAATTTCCACCAAGCTGCTTTTTTTGGCTGGCTTGGGTTGATTGAGTCGGTAGAGAGACAGATGTAGGTGGATAATGGGGAGAGGGGGTGGTAAGTGGCAGAGCTATTGCCTTAGCGAGAGGGAAGGATGCTGTATAAGTACTGCCAGTCCCCATTCAGTGAGCAAGTGGTGAGTCAGGGGCAGATACTGAGTCAGCAAGAAGGTGGACGGGCAGGTGGGTGGGTAGAGCACCCTGGCTAGCTCAGTACAAACCACTCAGCCACACCGCTGCACTCGGCTCCCCATGGGAAAGCTGCAGGCAGTGGTTCAGGCTACTGCATCCCAGTTTCTCCCCTTCCTATGCAATTCCCTGGGCTGTCTTTCTGAGCTAGTGGGACTTCAGAGAGGGCTCCTGACCATGGCCTTTGGTGGGCACATTTTTTCCTGGCGTGTTTATGATCCTACTTGCAAACAGTGCCTCTCTGCGAGGGGTGATAGTAAAAGTAGAGGAATGAAAACAGCTGATGAAGGTAGAGAGAGCCTTTCAGCCTGTCTCACCCCAAAGATATCACTCATGCAGTCAGGGAGCTGCTGAAAGGTAGGAGGGGGAGAGAGAGAAAAGAAAGAAAGAAAAAAGAAGTGAGGTAGAAATGAGAGTGAGAGAGAGAAAATATTTGAGAGATGAAAAGAAATTACCATACGGCAGGATCCTGTTATTCAACCTAATTTTCAAAGGACTGCAGCTGTCGCACTGAGATAATCTGTTAATTATAACAGTCATTGTGTTTTGGCAATGGAAGAAAAAAACTGGCTCTAAACAAGGCAAGGTAGTGGGGAAAAGAGAGGGGAGGCACGGCTGTGTCAAAATGCATGTCAGATGTTGGCCTGAAATATAGGTGGGCGAGCTGGCCTGGAGGAGGGTCTCTCCCCAGCGGGGCTGAGCTGTGCCATTGCCTGGGGTTAGAGGATGGAGGGAAGGTGGAAGCAGCCATGTGGAAATCTAATGTCCTGTCCAGCATGGGGCTGCTCCTCTTGCTGGATCTAGGCACGCATTGTTGACCAGAGGAAGATCTTTAAGGCACCGAACTGTCCCCATTAGTCTGTGCTGCCACAGCATTTGCTGCTTGCGCCACCCAAAACAGCTTCTCCATGTCACCCCATGCCTTTCCTCTGCTTCTACCCCACACCAGATCAGGACTGCATCTGCTGTATTTGAACCACGTTCTGTAACAGCTTCTGCTTCTGGTCAGCTCTCCATTTGCTGGAAACCTGAGCACAGAGTCTACCCCATCTTTTGACATCTTGCAGGCTAGTGTCTTGAAGTAACAACATATCACTGTCTGAGACACCCTGGCTGGGAAGGCCACGCAAGGGCACCCCCTTCCTCTCTCTGGAATGGTGTCCTGACTTCTGGAGTTTTCTTGCTGGAATTATACTGGGGTGGCTGCTCATCCTACTTGGAGGGAGGTCTCACTGCTGGCAAGGGAACGTCTCTCAGATGGCTGCCCAGGGGAAGGTTGGCTGGAAGCTGAGAGCATGTTGAAGGATGCTGTGCTCCATGGGAGTCTGCAGGCCTGGAGGTATCCTCCACAAGACAACTGGCTGCTGGTGCACCTTGTGATGTGGTTGCTGTTCTCAGCCAGCCCAGGACCTATGTGATTCTTTAGGCTCTGAGTCCCTCCAGCAAGAGAAAGCAGTGAGCTGTAATACAAGGACTAACCTCCTCCATGCCCTTTCCCCTGCCCCACCTGCAGGGTAGCACGTTTGGGGGCACTCCAAACTGGCACTGATGTGTTGCTGGGTATGTATTTAGAAATACTGGAGGGATGCTTGGTTTGAGTGAGGGCATCTCTCAAATAGCTTGTGGACCTGATGTTCACAGCCAGCCTGGTGAAAGCCAGGAGCTGCTGCTGTATGAAATAGGGCAGCAAGGCCAGCACAAGACAGCAGAGGTCTGACAGTGAGCGGGGATGGGGGTCTTCACAGTGACATCACATACAGCCCAAGGATTTGTCCTGGCCTCATGCAGGACATTCTCCTGTCCCCTGCAGCAATGCCCTGCACACAAATGGAGCAAGTGCTCCCACCCTGCTTCCTACAGCGGCTCCCTTCTATGCACCCAGAACCCCCACTCCTGGCCTGTTACCTGCACCAGCTCACATGCACAGTCATGCAGAGCTGCCACTCCCGTCCCTTTCCCCCGACAGCTTGCAGAGAGCAGAGGCCATTCCCTGTCCCCTACAGCAGCTCCTTTCCACACACACATGCACTGAACCCTCACACCCTGCTCCCTACGGTGATTCACATCAGGGAACACATACAGGAGCCATGCTCCCACCCCATTTTCTACAGCCCTTCTCCCATACACACACTCACGCAACCATGGTCGTCTCCTGTGATCCACGCACGCCCACACGCAGCCTGTGCTCCCACCCCATTCCCCACGGCACCTCACACACAGCCACCCCTTTCTCCACAGTGATGGCTTCATGCAAACACACGTGTGCACACACACACGCTCACAACCAGCATATTGCCTCGTTCCCCATGGCAATTCCTCCCCCAGGAGTCAGCGCTCATTCTCTGCTTCACAGAGGGATTAACCCACATACGTACGCAGCCCACATGTCCACCCCACCATCTATAGCAACTCCTCCACATATACACCCGTGCCGCCTCGCACCCCCAGAGCCGACACTGCCACCCCTTTCTCTGCAGTGACTCACACCCGTGCACACCCATGCACGTGCCCAGGCAGAGCCAATCTTGCTGTTGCGCTCCCTATGGCAGGTCCCTACAGACAGTCACACAGAGCCCATGCTCCCTCCCCATTGCCAACAGGAATTATTTCTAAGCCTTTCCACTGCCTCATGTCTGGGGTCATGGGATGACACCAAGGGGAGTGATGTTTCCCAGGCCCCTGCCTCCCCTGGAGGGAGAGTGATGAAGGTGGCTCTGTTGCTGCTAATATTTTTTATGGAACCTGTAGTCTCCTGGCATCCTCTTCTACTTGGAGAAGGCTGTTCCCCGAGCCTACCCCCATGCACACACTCCTGTGGGTTGCTGCTGTGGGCTGACTGGGTGGAGCTGGCTTGATGCAAATCCTCCTTAATCTTCAATAATCATATTAATCTAAAAGGTAACCATTTCACTTTGGAAAACAAAGGTGGCTTTCTGGCCTGCCAGGGAACCACTGGCATGTGAAAGACCTTTCTGCCAGTGTTTATCACTCTAAAATAAGATTTAAGCTTCTAAAGCTCTCTCTTTTCTTTCATGCTTCTGAGCTGCTTCATTTTTCTCCCCTGAGCTTTCCCATTCTCTCTTTCTTGCTGCCTAACAAATTAGGCATCTAATCGCTGTTGGGGAGGCGCGATGGGAGAGCAGGCATTTTATACACAGCATCGTGTTGTTTTTTCATGGTTAGTCTTTAAGCTGTTTGGTGCAGCAAGGGTTTGGAGTTAATGGCTGAGCATTTGCCTGAGCCTGGGTGCATGTGTACGGCAGAAGGTAAGTTCAGGTTAACACCTGAACTCTTCCCGTGCCCTGAACTGGCCAAAGGGCAGGACTGCAGAGCAGCATGTCCTTGAGGGAGTCCTACAGCCTGTATTTCTCTTGCAGCAGCACTCTGCCAAAACTCACAGAGCCTCTAACATTGAGTGGTTTTAGGACCCATTGATACCAGTTCAACACCTGTAAGGGAAGAAGTGACATGTAAACATCTTTTGTTGCATGAGTTTCTAGGGGAGTTCTACAGCTTTTCTTTTTATGTTTCTGCCTAAGCCAGCTCCTCTGTGCTCTAGATTTTTGAAGATATAGGGCCAATTTCAAACAAATGCAACATCGGGATGGATCTCAGAGATGCTGAGATCATATGTGTTTCATGAAATAGGGGAATAATAAGAGAAGAGAGAAGAGAGATAGTGACAGAGAAACCTTCACAGAGCCCCATTAAAGGAAAGAGTTTTTTTTTCTGAGCATCAGAGAAGGTGTGGTAGAAGACATTATCTCTCTCTCTCTCTCTCTCTCACACACACACACACACACATCTGAATGTCTTCCATGTCACAAATCCACAGTCATCAGGCTTTCTGTTCCCTCTTCTCTTGGTCCCAAACCTCTCAAGGCTTCTGGAGCACCTCTGGGCACAACCACAGGTTCTTTGCTGCAATAATTGATGGTAACTCCTTCCATAAATGGGAGCATCCCTGGAAGAGATGGGGCTGAGAGGGAAGAGGCTGCTGTTGTGTAAGTGCCATGCTCGCCCTGCGAGCTTCTCCCATGGCACTGTCCTTTCACTGTAGCCAGGGGCAAAAGCAAGGACCATCTCTGGGTGCTGATTTGGAGCAGCTGCAGTGATGCTCAGAACAGTGTGTATTACAGAAACTATCCAGCAGGTGTGGAGAGTCCCCTCAAGTAAGACACCAACTCCCAGTACCAAGCACCCCTGGAAAAGGCAGCTCCCGTTTTCCAGAAAGTGGTTAGAGAAATCTTGGAAGGACCTTGAAGCCAAGACAGGGGAGTCAGAGCCCCTTGGAGATGGTGTTTGTGGCCTGAGGCCGCCAGGAGCAGGCAGCACACTGAGCTGGGAAGAGGGCTGATGTGCAGCTGAAGTACAAAGCATAAGAAACAAGCAGGAGCTTTGGCCTGGTTTCAGGGTGTCCCCAGAGGAGCCAAGAGTGTTTGGCAGTTTTTTATTGCATGCATTTCTAGTGGGAGGCTCTTAGCACCGTTTAAGCAATGGTAGAGTTAAGTGCTGGCTTTTCCAATGCACTAGGCCCCAGGAGGCCAAGGTTGACAACATCAGGATTTCAGACCCAAATTGCTGCTGTGTGTGTCTTTTCTGGTTGCCTTTTCACACCATGTCCCCTAAACCTTGTATCCGCCCTCAGTTATGGTCCTTCCACCACTTCAGTCCTCCCAGCTTGTCTCTGTCCTCCTGATCATCCTTGTCCACTCTTTCAGTGGTTGTATTTTAACCTGCCCTCATATCTGGTCATCTAACTAGTGACCATACCCCTGTGGCACTTTGATCCCTGAGCCAAATTGTTGTCCAGCTCCTGACTCAGATTTGGGGCTCTCATCCCTCCATTTCACCCTCCATACTCTCTCCTCTGAACAGGGGAACCATCCCTGTGGCCTTCTGCTCTTCTCCAAACACTCTGGTGCAGAGAAATGCCAATAACATTGAGGCATCCATTAGTAGGGAGTAAACCAGAGGGAAATCCTTAGGAGCTAGGAGCTTGGAGCTGATGGGTTTGCCCAGAGAGTTTGTGGAGTCTCCTTCTCTGGAGACATTCAAAGCCCGCCTGGTTGCGTTCCTGTGTGATCTGATCTAGGTGTTCCTGCTCCGGCAGGGGGATTGGACTAGATGATCTTTCAAGGTCCCTTCCAATCTCTAACATTTTGTGATTCTGTGATTCTGTGGGTTGAGTTTGTGCCAGTCAAGGAGGGTACAGCCATTCACGGGCACAATGCCATTACTGTTCCTTGATGCTCTTGCGTACATGAGGAAGGCCAGGAGCCAAGGACATGTTGCAAGAGCCTCCTTGGGTTACACTGAAGAGTGTTGGAACCCTACAGCCGGGTGGGCTCAGCACATGGTGGTGGTGACCTTGCACCTGCCCTATAAGACAGATCCCATGTCCCAACTTTTCCCCTCGCCTATAGCCACAGCTTCACTCCAAACCAGCGTCTCCACAACTTGTGCCTCCCCCTTCCTCAGCCCTCCTCTGGGCTGGAGTTGCTCACCCTTGCTCTGCCTGCCCACCTTCCATCCCTATGTTTTCTTGTTCTGACATCTGAGAAGCAAGGGAGGGAAACAGACAACTCCACTGTCAGCATCTTTCAGGCCAGCAGAAAGGACAGAGTGTTGCCTCCTTGTGTTGCTGGTGTCCAATGCTATCTGATTGATGTTCATTTGTCTCTGGACATCTGAGGGAGGGCATAGTGCTGATATCCCCCTGGCCTCCCATTGCCTGTGAATGCCGGTGACATGGAGCAGTGAGGGCCAGCTGCTCCTTAAAGGGCAGGGCATGGCTGTAGTGGAGCTGGAGACTGGCACTCCTACAACATTGCTGCGGCAGGGACTGATGGCATTTGGCTGAGCTGAAATAGGGTCCTGGACAATAGGTAGGGATGGAGGCGGTCAAAGATTGGGCTGGCCTCAGGGCCCTCAAAACCAGTGCAATAGTGGGGAGACAGGAGCCTTTGGGGGAAGAATGGCAGGGTCTGTGTATTTCTTGTACATAGCCACCTTGGGGGCCCAAGGGGACTAATGAGCTTGGCTTGAGGAATGCTTTGGCCCTTCCTTTGGCCTCTGGCTGAGACAATGTTGCACAGCCAAGGTGGGAGATAGACACAAAGCAGGTCTTCTCTGCATGGTCCCCTTGTTTTTGACACATAGCAAGGATAAACACCACCTTCATTTCTATCCACCCCCTAACGTAGCCACCTCTCTCCTTTCCGGGCTGCTAGGACATCTCCCCTTCCAAGCCCTCTCTGTGCTGCCTGAGTGCAGCTCCCTGGGTGGGGTGGGGGTGGCTCTCAGCAATTGCTGGGGCTGCTGCAGGGGAACATGGTCCTGGCCTCAGAGTTTCTTCCTCTGTACCATTAGCAAGCTACAGAAGGCAGTCATGACTTCAGCACAGCATTTGGAGCATCCTGCCCTACCAGAAGGGGTCAAAGCAAGGGGGCTGGGATGTTCATGTGTGGAGTCAGATGTTGTGCAGGGTATTTGGTGAGAGGAGAAAGGCCACAGCATAATGCTCAGAGAAGGATGCTAGCTAGAGAAGTATGGAATAAGTTTTTCACTGCTTGCTCAGGGGCTGCCCCTGGCCTTTCCTGGTGTGGACACACTTTAGGCATCATTGTGGGAAAAGCATGATAGTATCTGCCACTCTATTGTTTGATGGAAGAGACCAGGCAAAGTGAAGGAGCATTAGAGAGGAAGGTAAAGGGACAGAGATGGTGTGGGGGACTGACTGTATCTCTGCATGGAGTCACCTCTGGAAAAGGTGGGACAAGGCAGGGGATTGGCACTGAGGAATATCAGAGGCCTGTGGGTCCCAGCCTGTGGAGAGACAGATGTGCCTCCTATCTGATGCATCTGGGTAGGCAGTGTCAGGAAATAATTTCTCATTGGATTATAAGCCTAAGAAACAAAGCAACAGACTGTAAAAACCTCTGCCTTCTGCTTCAGTGCTGGCTGATGTAAAGCTGAGGCAGCAGCTGAGGGCCATCATATGACAACCTTAAAGGACATGAGTTTGGTGGCCTCAGACGATGAGCTGTGGGGAACGGAGGCTTTCTCTCTGTCTTTTTAATTTGTCTAGCTCTTCTCCCCCTCCTCTTCTCCATCTTGGCTTTACTTTTTGGATTATTGAATATTTAAGTGTTTCTCTGTGACACTATCTCTGATCCCTTAATCCAGCTGGCCTGGTAATTCCATAGACCCAAATCAGCTCAGATTTCTCCACAGACATAAGCCTTGTTCCTCAAGGGTTCACTCCTCCTTCATTTATCTTCCTTCATTTTATTTCTGCCCTTTGTGTCTCTGCACTAGAAATTGGTTCAGCTTTCGCAGCAAAAGCTTCAGCAGTATCTTTAGTGAGCAGCCTCCCCCCAAAATAAAAGGAGTGAGAGGGGATCTTTATTTTTCATTAACTAATAATCCTTTTCTCTTTTTTTTTATTGTTTTATTTCTCCTCAAAATTAAAAAAAAATAAAAAGAAAAGAGAGCACAGTGCCCACATGTTTTCTCTGCTATATGAAATTATTTCTTCTGCACTGCCTGAGGACACCCCTGACAGGCTCCTGTCTCAGCACAGTGGGAGAAGAGTTGAAGCTGTAGCCAGAGGGAAGGGTGCTCCAGGCTGCCCTTCCCGGTCAGGACCAGCAGCTTGCCCAAAGCCCAGAAATACATTGAAGCAAATGTCATTTTGCCTCTGATTCCTGCAAGGTGTCCTTTCCCACAAAGAGACAGCATTTGTAGGCCCCAAGGAGACGTGGCAAAGTAGTAAGGTGGAGGCTGTGTACCTCTCCTTGGTGGGGGTGGGCGGGTGATGTCTTCCAGTTCAAGACTGCTGGCATTGCTGGGTGAGAGACTGGAGGCTGGTATTTGACACACTGTCTACACCCTGCCCCAGTCCCCCAGCATGCTCAAGCCAGGCTGGCTCACCTCAACAGCCTTGTCCCTGTACCAAGAGAGAGGAACAATTTTTAGAGCACAAGTGGCTACACGTGGCTTGAATTATTTATTCCTCTTGCATCAAGGAAGAAAGAAAACAAACCAAAATGTGGGGTGTCTTTTTGGGCGGGGCAGGGGGGGGAGGCATGTCTGCATTTTCCCTTGTTCATGCATTCTGTGTAAATAATTTTCAGGCAGCTGAAAATCCTTGGGTTTGGCTGTGCTTGAGGCTTTTTTTTGCATTTTGAGCTGCCCTCAATAACAGCCTATTTCCTAGCCTCCTTCCCCATCTACCTCAACACTGCTGCCTTCCCCCAGGTCCCTGTCTGTGAACACATTACTTAAGAGAGCCTGGGTACCCTTCTGCACATCCCTGATACAAGATTATATGTTGTGAGGGTTCCCTTCTCAAAGGCTTTTATCAGCATGGCAGGCAGTCCCACTCCTCCCTTGCTTGCATCCCCACCATAATGCTGTCTCTTCCCCATCATCTCCCTCTTCTCATGAAACCTTGCTGTCTCTAGTCTTAACTCAGAGACCCCCTCCAACTGATGCCTCTTCTTGTCTCCTGTGTGCTTTCTTTTCCAGAT
>NW_010139774.1:0-202 GCF_000699245.1 Pterocles gutturalis | reverse complement strand
GTATTTTTGTTTTCAACATGTTTGATCTGAAGCTCTGAAGCTTCTCAGAGGGAACCTGAGAGAGAAGGAAGAGAAGGAGGAGGAACCAAGGGAGCGTGAGCGACACAGGAGGCAGCTCTGCCTTAGTCTTCCAGATCACACCGTGGAGGGCTGGGGGAAGACTAGAGGGGGGGAAGGGCTTGGGTTTGTTTTGGGGTGGGTC
>NW_010139773.1:0-903 GCF_000699245.1 Pterocles gutturalis | reverse complement strand
GCTCCAGCCCCGGGCGGGCGGAGGAATGGGGAGCCCTCGACGGGGTGTCGGCCACCAGCGCTCGGCGGGAGGGGTTGAAATTCCTGTTGTAGAACGTAAAGAACTTAAATTTTACAAATGTTGAGCGACTGATGCTCTGAGGACAGTCTGACGCGGCTCCAAACGCTCCAGCTGGGGAGGAGAGGGCAAAATATACCGTACAGCTTCCCCCCAAGGAGAAAAATCAGATCGACACGGGTTCTAGTGAAGATATTTCTTGGTACAAACAGCCTGCAGCCATCTCTGTGCACAGAGAGAGCGGAGAAAAATCAGAGTGAAGCGCCTGGGTTCCTCTCCAGCCACTCCTCCTGCGCCGGGGCCGAGCCACATCGGCTCCACGGAGGAGTGGGAGCGCTGCGCTGCATCCCAGGACATCCTGGGAGAGGGAGCGGATTCCTCCGGTCCCCCAAACCCTGTGAAAGCCAAGGCACGGAGAAGCTTTACCAGGGAATAAAAATGTAAAAAAAATCCAGACCAACAATCCTCAGCCTCCACGGTCGCTGTCGTGAGCGGAAAAAACCACCAAGAGCAACCGCAGCGCTCGCCAAAAGCCGCCCAGCGAGGCCTCGGCCGCATCCAGCCCGGTTTTGGTGCTGCGGCGCCGGTGCCGACCGGTGAACGAACCCAGCGCCGCTCGTTTGCTCCGGGGTTTGGCAACGGGAGCTGTAAATATTCCTGCACAAAGCAAAACACACGAGAAACCGGCGCGGGAGGAGCGGGGCGAGGTCTCGGCGTTCTTCCCAGCGTCCCGTAAGAGGCTCAGAGATAAAAAAAAACCTCAAGGTGAACCCACACCCCCACGGATCAGGGATATTTACACCACAGCGTCTTCCCCGGTGGCCCCAGAACCTGACTGGTGGCCCC
>NW_010139772.1:0-1919 GCF_000699245.1 Pterocles gutturalis | reverse complement strand
ATATAGAACCTCCGCGAACCCCACTCGTCGCACCCGGGGTGGTTCTGTGTGCTGGGTCGCGACAACTTCCAAACACAGATCCTCAGAGGTGCATAAATGCCATGACTGAAGTTAGACAGGGACCGTACTGAGCTGGGGGTAGAGCATGTAAGTGTGTGCAAGACTTGACTCCTGAAATATATTGAATTGGAAACTCCAAAGGGTCAGTGAAAGGCACTGGCTCTGTAACAGACCACTGAAAAGTACCAGAAACAAAAGCAGACAGTTCAACAGCGCTTTACAGTCTGAGTCTCATTTCCCCTACTATCCCATAGCTCAATGAAGCTGGTGAATTATATCAGATTTAATAATCTGAGTGAGCACCTCTAGAGGTGAAAAGAGCAGAGGATGTGCTGATTATGGAACCGCAGAAGAGCTGTTTCGAATAATCCCTCTGAAACAAACATCATGATCAACAGCTCTGCAAACTCCACCAACACACAAGGGACACAACAAGTTTTGCTTAATATTAAAAATAGAAGGTCTGGTATGCAGGCAAAGTCCAAGTTAATACTGGAAACTGCTTGGAGGAACTGGCCATAATCCCGCTAATTAAAGACAAGTGTCAAAAAGCTTGGGTACCACTTTGTTTTGATTAGCAGTACTCTTTCCAAATGTTATGATTTTACCTTGTTCAAAACAAGACTAATGTCCTCACAGCTAAGTAACAACTGACATGTGTTGTAAATAAATGTGCTGTTTCTTTGCCGAACACAACGGCAGAACAGCACTGAAAAAAACCCCCACTTTTCATACTTATTAATTGCTAGATGTAACTGTCTTTAAAACAGAAGAAGAACCTGTAGTCTCGAAGAATACTACTTAAAACATGCAATACGCTTTTGTGAGCCAGAGGGGTCGGGGAAGAAAGGGGCTGACTGCCGAAGGGAAATACCCACTTTGTAAATATCCATCGAAATAATCCCACCTCAAGAAGCAACCACCTAAAACATATACAAGCATGATATGTCTCACACAAGAGATAACCACAGTAGCTTCCAGTCACCACTGTGCTTATCACCAAAACAACCCCGTGTGACTCAGATGTAAAGTTAGGTCCACGTCTCATGTTTGTAAAAATGAGGGCTGAACTCTGCAGAGGGACATGAAAGTCCCACTGACTTCGAGGGATCCTTGCAAGTCATCGTAGAACCACTACCATGCTTTGCTAGACCACAATCAAAGATTCTGTAGCCCTAGCAAAAGCCAAATATATTCATACAGATTCTTTTTGACACCAGAGTGTGACTTTTACTTCAGTTACTCACCTCTCCCTAATGGTGACAGAAGACAACACATAATAATGTGTATTAGTCAAGTAGTCCTGCGAAAAGTGGATGACTGCTTAGAATTACACAAACTCCAGAATGACTCATGTGTTTTGCACTTTTCTCACAGGAAATTTATTCCAAGACTCGGCAGCCCCTATCAACACGAGCTTCATCACTTAATCTCAAAACTGACGGTCTTAATCCCAAAACTGCCGGTCGTAAGAGCTAGGACTTGGTACACCACCTGCCCCCAGCAGCGAGGGAAGAATGACTGTTTCACCAACCTGAACCGACAGCTGCGTGCAATGGTGCCTGGTATGTTCTGCCAATTAATTATCTACTGTCTCTTAAATTTCTACTACCAGCCATCGTTCAGGTGTCCTGCAGAAATTAATAGTACAAATTTGGATAACCGGGCAAGGAAAAAGTGGAGGTCACCTGAGCAGAAGCCGTGCTGGAAGCGTCAAGGACAGAAACCAGCAGTGAGAGGCTCTCACATAGATGCAAGGTGGCTCTGGGGAAAGGCACGAGAGCCAGGGAGCCCACATTATGGGTACGAAACCCCAACTTCAGCCTGCGGGACACCTTTTCTCTGCATGGTTTAAACAA
>NW_010139771.1:6176-29565 GCF_000699245.1 Pterocles gutturalis | reverse complement strand
CCCCCCCCACCCCACAGACACCTCCCCTCTTTTGGGATAGCCGGCGTGCTGCCCGACTAGGCTCCGTGTCAGACGGCGGGGTGGCTTCCCAGGCCCCCCCCGCATGGGTTGTTGGGGGGTCTTAGCTGCCCCCGCAGCGCTCCAGCTCCTGAGGCTGTTGGTGTCTTCTCTCTCTCCCCAGAGGTGCTCCCGCCACCATGTTTGTCCTGGTAGAGATGACTGACACAGTAAGAATTCCTCCCTGGCAGTTTGAAAGGAAACTGAATGAATCCATTGCTGAAGAGCTAAACAAGAAATTGGCCAATAAGGTAAAGTGTGGGTCGTGTAGAGGTTGATGCAGGTGTCATAACATCCCTGAGCGTTTCTTCCTTTTATTTGTTCCTAATGAGATGTGTGAGTGTGGTATTGGAATAGTTCAGATGCGAAGGCCAACTCCAGCGACTGAAATATCAGACACTGTAAACATAGAGACAGCAGTGTTATCATCTCGAAGAGGACTTTTTTCTAGTGGCTAATGCTGTAATGGGAAGATACTGAGTTGCCAGATGGGACAGAGAAGCACGGAAGAGAATTGAGAGTAACTGGTGGTTTGTGTGTAGAGTAGCAATCTGAAACACAGTCTGAAAAATGGATGCAAACTGATCCATCCAGTGGGGGAATTTTAAAAAAGATGATGTAAATGTAGGGCAGTAATACTGAAAGAGAAATTAAGATGTTACTAGCTCACTTGGTCTGTGCTTAGTACTTGAAATGTAGTGTGGCAGTGAGAAGTTGGTCTTTGGTGCAGGATATAAAAAAGTGTTATGTTTTAGACTAGGAGGTCACTGTTTCCCTGTGTAGCACCTGGGACTGTGATTGGCATACGGCTTTCAGTGTGACGCAGGTGCAAAACTCAAAATGCAGCTTGTGAACGGAGCTCAGAAGATCAACCTGAAGTGAGAACAGTAGATTTTACAGACCAGTTGTGAAAAGCAAAACTCTTTCCTCATCCACTGGTGACTAGTGGTTGCCTCAAATTTTGTAGGCTGTGAAGCTATCTTGGAAGTGGCAGAGTAACCAAGAGTTCTCCTCTGCCCAGAGATAATATAATTAAAGACAAAGGCAAGCCTAGAGCCTTCTGAAAGTGTAACTCTAGCAAAAAGTTTGTTTAGCCTTGGGACAAGTTGTAGGGCCGGTGAATGTCTGTGTGCAACTGTTTACTATCTCAGCCAGTCAAGTTCTTTCACCGCTGACAGTTACCCCAAGGGTTTCTGTAGCAGTGCTCTTTCCAGTGCCAATGAGAACACATGCTCCCATAACACTCGAGAAGTTAGGGGTTCCCTTACCATGCAGTGTGGTTAGGGCTGCAGTTGTTGCAAGGAGTGTACCAAAACAGCCTCCAGCCTCCCTCCCATTTTGCCACTGTTCTGTTGCCTTCTTTTGAAGAGGTGTGCACAGTGTGTAAATGCAATGGTTTGCTTGATTTAACCTGGTGGGTTGCTTGATTTATTGCTTTTTTTTTTTTTTTTTTTTTTTTTCTTTGAGCAGGTTGTATACAATGTTGGCCTCTGCATCTGTCTGTATGATATCACAAAGCTGGAAGATTCATACATATTCCCTGGAGATGGTGCATCACATACCAAAGGTATATTCTTGTCCTCAGTTATACAGTTTTGCAGAAGGTTAGTGATCTGGAAATCCAAACTTGAGTTCAATTGTTAGAGAAAGTAAAGTTAAAGGAAGGTTAAATGACTTACTGAAGTTCATAGCCTTAACTTTGTTCCTGTTAGGAGGGCAAGAGGAACATGGCAAAAATGTTTCCTTTGCATTTTTCAAGTACAGATACAGCTTTGACTGGCCAGTCCTGTTTGCCTTCTCCAGCAGTTCATCTCTGTTCTGCAATTACAGCCCTAAGTGTGAGATAAGGAAGGAGTTAATTTAACCTAAAATTATTGTAAATCTGCACATAGAAAATAAGTGGTGTTAATTGTTCTGCATTTGTCTAGTATTTTTTCATTTGGAAGCTTATTTTCCCTAGCTAAAATGTTTAAACATGTTTCTAAATATAACATTTGCACAGCATTTGATGCTGTTTTCCTAGCTGGAAGTTTTGCTACATTTTTGTTAGAGATTTAGACAGATCTGGTTCAGCTTACATTTCTAGTGACTTCTCTTTTTTTTAGTTAAGAAATCACTAATTTCTTTACTTTGATTTTTGGCAAATCTGAGTGAAAACTGGAAGTAAATGCGTAAAAGCAAATTTCATATATATATTTTTTTGAGTTAAAATAAGTTTCTTTAAACTGTAAAGATGCATTTTTCTGGTTTCAGTTTTCAATGTGGAAGCATAGCTTGACCAAATGAAATGTTTCCTATTAGAAGGGAACTGGATGTGGCTTCCCTTGTCTAAATTTTAACTCCAATAGAACTCGCTCCCTGCAAATAAAAGCTTCTCTAATACTGAAGGAGGATGGCAAGCTTTCCTGCTTGCTTTAATCTCCATTCAGCTTCTTAACTTTGAATTACTCCTTGAACTCAAACAAGAGAATATATTCTCTCTGAGCTCAGAAAGAAGTCTCCTACTTTCAGAATCTGGGGTAGCACTTTAATAAATCCTGCTGTGTCTGGTAATAACTCTTTCTCTGATGTACTGCCTGATTTCATGTAAAAGAGGAGAACTGAATATGGACAGCTAAAGTGACGTTAAATTGCTCATAAGCATTGTATGGCCAAGATTGTCTTAGTATAGCATACTTGTAATTATAAATGCAAAATGTTTAGTTAGAAACATTTTATTTCACCTGGATGAAAAATACAGTTATGTTAGAGAATCTCATTTACTCTGATAGTGTCTGATACCAAGTTTTCATTTAAAGAAAATACAGCATTGCTGACAAAAGGAACAGAAATATTATGAGAAAGTATAATTTCAGCTGATACTCTTGGCCTTGAAGCGTTGTGTAGGAATGCTCACATTGTAACTTAAGCAGAGGCCCTGCTCCATGTTCATCATCTTACAGTTTTATTCTTAACTTAAAACTCTTGCAAGATTGAAGAGAACAGGACAGTGCTGATCAACCGCTGTCAGAATTAGTAGCAAACACTTAGGAGTCAGAAGTCTTATTCCCATTTTTCTATTTAATCAGTGCCTGTAAGGAAATTGTAAAAGAAACTGGGTAAGCATTTTAGAGGAGGGCATGTAGGGTGTGTGATTTTGTTTTAATGGCTGCCACCCTGTGGAAGGAGTATAGTTCACTAACATGGACATAACATTAATGATCTACTTTCTTTTAAGTGCATTTCCGCTACGTGGTCTTCCATCCCTTCCTGGATGAGATTCTGATTGGACAGATTAAAAGCTGCAGTCAGGATGGCGTTCACGGTAAACCACAACTTCTAATGCTGGGGACACATGAGCTGCAGAGCTCTTGGGTCTTTTGAGATGCTGTGATTTCAGGTGGTGCAGTGCTGTCTGTAGGCTGGTAAAAGACTATTACTGGCCTCTAGCGCTGCTCTGACGTGAGGGTGGTTGGTAGTTTGAGCCTGGCAGCTTCCCCTGCCCTGGATGGTTTTGTCTGCACTCCCCTTTCCTTTTGCCATTCATGTGCATGCCCAAGAAGAACAGGCAAGCCCATCTGGAGCATAGACTGGATTAATTTTCTCACTTCAGTTAACATAACTTAGTTTTTTTTTAAAGTCGTAGTATCAGCTTGTGTTGGTCTGATACCTCTTCCCTATAGTTCTGTGCAAATTCGTGATCATTTGCTGCCCCTGAAAATATGGCAGGGAAACGTCTTTGTGAGCACAAAGTGCTGTCAGATTCGTGCAATGCATAATTGATGAGTTGCTTTCCTTTCTTGTAGGAGTCTTCATGCAAGTGAGCTCCTCTGCTCAGTTGTTAAGTTAGGACAATAAGATTATCTTGGCTGCATTTGTTGCTGAATTTGGACATGTCCACTCTCTGCTACATCATGAAATCTCAAGGGGGAGGTGGGGGCTGTTCTAACTTTATGTTGGTCTTTATTTCACGTGTTACATCTGTGATTTCTAAGCTCTTTTCTGTCACAGACCTCTATAGCATCTGACTCATTTCTTGGACCGCTTTCATTTCCAGTCCTGCTCCAAACAGTCTTTTCCTTTCCCAGCGGGCATGAAGACTGTGCCCTCTGTTGCTGTACATACTTTTAGCTGGGTGGTTGCTTTGCTGCCAACTGAAATTGAGCGTTGTGGCTTAAAGAATAGTTCCTGCGTGATCTCAGATATCCTTCCTGAAAGAGAAAACTAGTGTAGAAATGCATTTTAGGAATTGCTGTGGTACATTGTTTGCAAAGAATCATTTCAGTCTTAATCAAGTTATTTTCTCCGCAGTTTCTATTGGATTCTTTGATGATATTGTCATCCCACCAGAATCCCTGCAGCAGCCAGCTAAGTTGTATCCTTTGATCACCTTTGATAACTTCGCTACTTCATTTCAAAAGATTGTGCAGTGCTGGCCCAACAGGCATTCACTACTGCAACAATGAAGGTGCTCAGTGGCAGAAGCTAAGCCGTTGTGTTGGGCACGTCCCGCAGACTGTTATCACAGCTAGACAGGCCTCACGCTTATTGGGTTTTGCAGGATCATTGTGCTCGCTGATAGAAATGAATGGCAACATCCCCCAAACAACCGCATTGTAATCCCTGCCTCGAGTCTTGGCTGCTGCTGAAGACAGACTGCAGGTTTTATCACATCATGTAACGTCTAGATATATGGTGTGTCTAATTTACGTACTTGGGGTAAGCAAGGCCTTCTTGTGTTTGAGGGGCTTTGCTTGCTTGAGGTCCTTTTTTGTTGTGGGTTTTTTTTGAGCGTGGGGATAACCCCAACTCTGCCCAGCAGCGTACACCTCGAGGCAGGAAAATCAGAAACAAGACAGGGGTCCTGGGCTGCACAGATGATGACCTAGGACAGTGCGTTGTGGTTTGAGAAATAATTGTGAAAAGGCTTTGAATTGAGTCTGTTCCCAGAACTGTCAGAAAAGTGATCTGTTGGGTGGAATGCTGATTGTTTCCATCCTTAACCCTTGGTGTGGCCAGTGATGAAGCAGAGCAGGTGTGGGTGTGGGAATATGAGACAGAAGAAGGGGCCCATGACCTTTACATGGACATTGGGGAGGAGATCCGCTTCCGAGTCGTGGATGAAACGTTTGTTGATACATCACCAACAGGTCCGAGCTCTGCAGAGGCTTCCACTTCAAATGCCACAGAAGAAGTTCAGAAGAAAGAGGCACCCTACACTCTTGTGGTAACTATGTGCATGATTCATACAGCTTTGTGAACACCGTGGTTTATTCTCTGTCTAAAATAGCATCCCTTTCCCAGGGAACCGATTGCTTTAAGCTGACTGTGAAGCAGAGAGAGTCACAAAATTAGAGGAGTGAAAAAGGGGAGAAACAAGATTGTTCTTGTGGCCGTGCTGTGTTTGCTCCATGTTTTCATTGAAACACTTTGTGGTGGTTGGTAGAGTTCCCCTGGGAGGCTGATTTAAAGCAGACTGTGGATGCAGGATCTGCAGGTAAAATGAGTGTATGAGGAGCACAGAGCCCAGAGAACCACACCAAGGTTTACGCAGCAGCTCAACAGTCTTTCCCATGCAGCATTTTGGCGTGAGACCCCCCTGAGTACAGCGCAAGAGAAAGGTGGATCTAAACCAATGGAAGCTGTGCTCTCTCACAGCTGGAGTGTGTTGCGACAGTTGAGGGGGAATGGGCAAGTGCTTGATTTTCAAGTATTGTATGTTGGGTGTAGTGTTGACAAGGTTTAAAGGGGTCTGGTGAAGTGCTGGGCAGCCTCTGTTAGGAAGAAAAGTGAATACCTCATCAGTAACTCAGGGGAGAGATTTTATATTTTTATGCATTTACTCCTCTGTTCTCTATGCAGTTTACACTTGCATACTCTCTTCTCTCTGTGAACAGGGATCAATCAGTGAGCCAGGCCTGGGCCTCCTGTCGTGGTGGACAAACAGTTAGCTGCAATTGGAGCCTGCTCTGCAGAACGTCTTTCTGATGGATTTTTGGAGGATTGTGGGATCCCGCTGGTGCTCATTGCTGCTCTGAAGCTGAATGAGAAATTAGACCTGCCATTCTCTGTTTCCCCTTCAGCTTCCAACCTGCCAGATAGAGACAGCCACTTTGAAGAAATGTCTTCACTGATCTGTAGAAGTGAATTTACAGGCACAAAAAGCCTTGAACAACAAACTCAGCTGGAGCTTTGGTCTCCTGCCCTGGAGGAAAAAGCGGGGAGGTCTTTACTTCCCTGAATTAAGAAGGGAGTTGACTGCAGTGAGTGAAAGCAGGAGAGAATGTCTGTCAAGATGTATTGCTTCCTTGGGCTGAGAGCTTGATCTCAGAGGGGTAGAAACCTGCCCTTCTTTTGACAGGAAACACAGAAGGAAAAGCAAAAGACTAGTTAATAGAGGTGTGGTACTCTGGAGACCTGGAAACTGCTGCTGCTACTGGGAGGGCAGGGGAGGTGGTGGTAACGTTCTGCCAAGAGTGGGCACTTAACCCATGGGTGAAGTAATCCAAAAAGAACTGGAATGACAGTGGTTTACCCAAAAGTAGCTTAGGCTTTGAAGATGACCACTGTGGAAGGCTACAGGCTGCTTATTGTGCTGAATGGAAATACTTTATTGGGTGGGCTGTATTTATGTAGAACGAGCCAAACTTTGCAGGAGTTTGGATGAAAATACATAATTATGAACTGAAACAGACCAAGGCTGCTTTGAGCAAGTTAAATACTTGTTTGTGGGGGGTGTGTTACTATTTATTCCGTTTCTGGTATTAAAACCCCACAGCCTGCCTTCCTGTACAATTTGTGGGGAAACTATAAGCTTCCTGCCTAGCAGGAAGAAAAAAGCTGCCTCCTGCAGTTTAGCTACTTGGATTTCAAGGCAGACAGCATTGAGACCAACACTTTGCTCTGCTCTAGCTGACAAACAATTGCCATCACCCTCCCTGACAGCAGTGAAAGGAAAGGGGGGAACAAAACAGTGAGTAAAATCTATGCAGGGCCCATTGCCAAGAGAGCGATGTTGCACATAATTACAAAGCCAGCCACATTTGGCAGGAAGGGGCTGTAATTCCCTGGGATAGTGGGTCTGCTCAACCTCCAACTGTGAAAACAAAGCCTGAGTCACCAGTGCCCTCCCTGCAGCGTTGTTAGAACCCCTTAATTCTGAACTGTTATTCCTGGTGCATTGCCCTAATTAAAAGGGAGCCTAGAATTCTTTAGGTTCACATAGTAACTGAGATCCATCTGCTCAGACAGTAAGCTTACTGAAAGCTGTCTATAGAGCAGCAGTGCTCTGACATGCAATCATCTAGCCATGGTGGAAACAAACGTCAGAAAATGCCCAGGTGTTTGTAGAGGTAGAAATCTGGGTGAAGCAAGAGCCTCAACAGCCAGAGAAGCTTCCCTGCAGGCTATTCTGGAGTAGCACTGGAGAGGAGGGGAAGAAAACAACCCAGGTACCTCCTGTTTCACAGGGTCAGAACTCCCAGGAGCATAGTGAGGGAGGAGCTGCATGGCTTTGTGTGCTGTTGGAATGAGATACTCATTAACATCACTCTCCTGTTGCGGAAAAGGGAAGTTGTGCTTGGGGAAACTAGTTTACTGGACAATGCTGGGAAAGCATATAATTCACTTGCTCCTTGCAAGTTTGTCATTGCTGCAGTAGTGGCACTGTTGCCCTCGCCAGGAACGTAGCTGGGAAGGCAGCGACAGTCATGAGTGTAGCCAGCAGGAGGTTAATGTCAAGGGATAAACAGTGCAAGGGAGCTGTGAGGGCTTTTTTACCATGTGGGTTTTTTTGTTCAGTAATTTTTCCATATAGCAATGACTTACAGAATAACAAGTGGACAGGTACCATCCCATATCTCCAAGAAGTTCTTTCCCACCCTTCCAGCAACAGTCACATGGGAAGCAGGCACTGAAGAGCAGGATTATGAATACAATAACACATGGCCGAAGAGATGGTCACATTCTTTATTTTAATTTTAAATCTTTAGCCATCAGTAAAGTGAATGGACAGAAAACAACCAACTGAGCAGAAAAACCCACCTTAGCCGGTCATTTCCAAATATAAATAACTGTGGGACAACCAAAATTGAGCCAAAATAGAAAAAGGGAGCTGGGGAATTTAAAAGACAAAAGTAAGCCTAGCTGCACTCCCTTTTCATAGTGTCAGTGAAGAGGAAGTACCATAACAAAAAGGAAGCTATGGTTACATTTGATCAGACATTTATTCCAACAGTAGGCATGGAATTGCACTTTCATGAAAATGCAAAAGCTGAATCGAGTCCAGTACACTGGGGGCATTGTGCGCACTTAGCTTGATTTCTGCTGCAGCTCCTTCATTCTGTTCAGGGCACTGCCAGCTTGAAACCACTCTATCTGCGACTCATTAAAGGTGTGGTTCAGCATAATTGTTTCTTGGCTCCCATTGGGATGCTTGATGATGCATTTCAGAGGCTAAAAGGAAGAAGACAGTTTTTATTTCCCCCCTTCTCTTTCAAGGGAGCAAGTTAACCGAAGCTTCTCACAGGAAGATTTCTACGTGCTTTTAAAGGGTTGAAAATGTAATATTATAGCCTCAGGGCAGGAATCTTAACACAAGTGTGGATGCAGTTCCTTCTAGGGAGCACTCATGCTTAAGGCAACATGTCCAGGAATTCAGAATGTTGTACAAGGGTTTCCTGTAACTCTTCAGACTAACGTTATCTGATTCTGACACACTAGTGCCCCAGACCACTGGCGTGAAGTGTCTCATCTGGCTGGCAGACTGCGCTGCCCCTGGGTGCCTGTGCTGCTTCAGGCCCCCAGCACACAGCTCGACACTGTTCCTGGTCAATGGCATATCCCTGCGCCCAAGTGCCATGACAAGACACCCAGTTACCTTTCCAGGTGTAAAGTCCTTCAGCCCCACAATGCTTAGCTTGTCCACAGGATGAATCTTGTTGTAGTCCGCTGGATCAGCGAAAGTTAGAGGAAGTAGACCTTGTTTCTTCAGATTGGTTTCTGCAGAGAACAAACCACCAAGCATGCTTGTCATAACACACTGCAGGGGATCAGGATTACTTTCTGGCTGCCTACTGCTTCTCAGAGTAGTATTCCAGCAACATATCTTAGTAGCAAAACCAGCATATCCACTGTTTGTGGCACATGTACCTAGATAACGTAACAGGATTTCTGACAAGAGGGACCATGCAATCTGTCAGCAGATGGGGTTCATGCCCAGAAGTGTTGAGCCCTGGGGTAAGGTAAACACCACTTCCAGACAAACATCCTGTTTACACACATTACAGGGGAAGTGTGACTCACCATGGATCCTGGCAAAGCTCTTGGTGATGATGACCCTGCCCCCCAAGTGACGTGGCTCCAATGCTGCATGTTCCCGGCTCGATCCCTCACCGTAGTTTTCATCCCCAATAACTGCCCATTTGACACCCATTTTCTGTGACAAACATATTTACATTTCTGCAGTCACTCAAGTAAGGAGTTAACAATAAATATCCACCCACACATCTAATTTCAATGCTACACTACTGACATTGCTGTGCTATGACACCTTCTCCCAGAACACTCCCTTTGGTTCTGAGGAAGGACAGAAATAAAGGAATTAAGGACTTTACAGCAGTTAGGTACTGCCATCCTTCGCTAAGGAGGGCTGAGGAGGATTTCCCTTGGAATCCAGAGCAAATCCTTCCTGACAGCTTCCCTTCTTGGGCCAGAGCAGCGTTCATACCAGCCGTGATCCCTGCTCTACTTCTGGAAGCAATACAGAAAATTTTAACTTTGGTCTACTGGAAGAACCAATCTGAGACCACTGCCAAGCTGGTCCAGAGGGTAAAAGGACATTTCTTGAGATTCTAAGAATGAAGAGGACAAGATTAGAATTTATTTAAACATTATACTAGTTACAGATGAAACACACCAGGAGGCAAGATTTAGTTCCAGTTTGATGCCTTGTAAGGTGTGCAGTGTCTAAAGGAGTTCTTCCCCTTTTGTCTATGATTTCTGGGTCACAAGATCCTCCTCCCTCTTCCCCATAGCACACAGGAACAGAATCTCCTACAGGAACTGCAATCATCAGAGCAAATCCCAAGAAACAGCCTCAACCCTGAGTGAATTCACAGCTGCTGTTACTTGAGAGCAGGAGAGTGAGATCCTCGGTCCTGGCACAGGCTGACCAAAGTGTAAACATCCTCTTAAAATAGATGCATCAGGGGAAAGTCTCACCTTGTAGTAACGGGCTGTGTCTGGGACTGGGCCAAACTCCTGGGTTAATGCATTCCTCACAGAGTTGGCTTTGCCATTTTCAATGTTGATGGCACCGATGAGCAGGTTGTTGGAGATGTTGTCCAGGTGGCCACGGAATTTGAGCCACGGTCCAGCTGCAGAAATATGGTCAGTGGTGCATTTCCCTTTTACCTAAAGGGTAGCAAAAGAAAAGAATGTCTCAGGATAGACTGGCAACTTGACCCTTCCTCAACACTTTTTATTGTGAGGGATCCTCACATATCTTTTTAAAGGCACAAACCCAAGACAACTGCATCTGTTACAGAATCAAGGAAGGCACTTTGAGGCAGAACACAATGGTCATTCTGTGTGTTTTGGGTAGGAGAACATCCCTGTCCCAAAGGGTACATTACAAAAATGAGCTTAGCCATGACACCTCCTGCCATGTCCTCACTTCCTTCAGCAGCAGGTTCTTAAGGTACAAAAAGCAATTAAGCCCTTCCTGCTACAGCTCAGTCTCCCTGATGGGGGAGGTTCAGCAACATGCCAAGTGTTTCCCTAGGTTTCCAATCTGCACATAAGCCTTCTCAGCTTGTAAGAACAGAATTCCCAACCAGAGATAATGGCCTTCCAACTGGTAAGTCCCAAAGTGCTCGCAAAGGAATGGCCTGTGTCAAAAACTCAAAGTTCAGTATGGCCCTTGGGAATGCCTGCAACTGTCTGCCACTGGAAATCAGCAGGGTTCCTGAAGGTCAATTCCTAAGGGACTGCATTTCAAAACCCATCACTGTATTTGAAGTTTTCATCCCGTTAACTCACCACAGGCAGTGAGGAGAAACCCGTGTTATCACGGAGAGACTGAAATGCAACGTTTAACTATTGTGAAGTAATTTATCTGTCTAAAAATGGGAAGAGAACCCACATACTGATGGATGTGAAATCCCTAACTACCTCATTTCAGACAAAATGCATCTTAGAACAGTCAGGTATTAGAGACGCTATTTAAAGAACCCATCCACCTTTCCGCTGTAGGTTATAACTGGGACAAATTCTGCAGACTGCATGGTATGGGTAAGATCATATTACATAGTATAACAAGCTTCATTTTTGATGGTATTAGCTAACCAGTAGCCCAAAGGAGAAAAGTCTCTTAGTTATAATAGAAAGAAGCATCAGAAGGCAGCACCTGGAAGGAAGACCCTTGCTTCACTTTCCATAACAACATGGTTGTAGGGGAGGGAATCACAGATAGCTCCAAGGCACATCCAAAGCTTGTAGCAATTGATGTGCAAACCCCTGTTCCAGCAGTCCTGTCATAGCCAGTGTTCCCCGACTTCGCTCCTGACCTTGATGAGGATCAGCATGTCTTCCAGGTCCTTGCCATCCCACTTATCAAAGGGCTCAAGAAGCTGGAGGCGCTGACTGGTGGGGCTCACATCCACGTGCTGCCCACTGCCATCCTTGGGAGGGTACTGATACGTGTCCTGGCCTGGGTCAAACTCCTTCCAAAGAAGAAAGGAAAATCATCAGCATCAGCCTCAGCCATCCCCAACAGCACATGAAGAGAACAAGCCAATACAGGCAACTGGACCCGTTCTAGCTTTAGCACTAACGAAGAGGTCAGTGCATTAAAGTTCCCTTGCTACATATAAAACACTACTAGAGTCAAGCCTCCCTTCCCTCCATCTCCAGACCGAGCAGTTACCAGCTTGGGCAACTCGTCTGCATCAGGTGCTTCTAGTTTAAACTTCTTCCCGTCTGTTCCTGTCAGGTAATCTGTCTCAGGGTTAAATTTTAGAGTGCCAGCAATGGACAGGGCTGTGACAATCTGAAAGAAAAAAATGACAAATTTAAAGGCATATTCTACCTCCCATCTCTTCATTTGAAAGTCATACACCTAACAGTCTCAAAGCCAGCAGCCAAACTACACTGGGTCTCTTCTGCAGGCAGAGGAATTAGCTCCCAAGACACCATGAACTACTCCACAGCCCCCTTCTGGCTGTTTCTTACCTCTGGAGAGGTTACAAATGCATGAGTCTCCGGATTGGCATCATTGCGACCTGTAAAATTCCGGTTGTAGGATGTAACTATTGTGTTTTTCTCCCCTTTCTTGATGTCCTTCCTGGGAAAGAAACAAACATGCTCATCAAATCCAAAGTGAATATTGCTTCTAGATGTCTCGCTGTTAAAATCCACCAGCTTGGTTTTGGTAGTTAACTCTGTCTCAGCTGAAACCAGGACAGGTAGCAATCGCTATCTTTTGGAAACATGAATCAGTGCCCAGATATTTTCCTCCCTGAAGCACAGACTCAAACCCAAGAACAGTGCAAGACCAAGTCAGACACTGATTCCTGGAATACTTTTCATAGCCCATGTTGTGCACTGTTGAACTGTCTAAACAATAATCAACCATGTACATTGCCTTTGGGCATCCCACCATTAGCAATGACAAAGCCACATGAGAATGTCTCCCATCCCTTCTATTGGGAATTTTCCTCCCTGCCACTCCAATGATTGGACCAAAGTTGGACCAATTCACTTTTCCTATTTTTAAAAGACCATACAAACTCCAGTCCACCCTCTCAGATAACAGATCTCTCTCCCAATTTTTTGCCTACTATGAGAACCCACCAGGTGTGGCCACACTTATGTCCATTCTGCAGCTTCATTCATCTAAAGGCTCAATATATAAATCTTTCATTTCTCCTCCTCCAGTGCATATCAGACAGCTATGGCCAATGGGTTTTTAAGCATTTAGTTTTAATCCCCAGCATGTTAATATTTACAATCAAATTTGGCTTCACAGAGCACTTTAGGAGCCAAAAGATACAAAGCTAGAGTGGGGCTCATCTTTCACTTTACCTGTCCCACTGGCCAATGCATGGCCCACAAGCATTGGCAAGAACCAGCCCTCCAACATCTCGCAGGATTTGTGCCTGGGGGCAGAGAACAACTTTGTTAGTAGTAGGAAGTTTGGAATAAGTTTCTGGGGTTGCTCTTTCAGGGGAAGAGGACAGCTGTTTTCTAAGAGAAAGCACCCGCTGAGAAAATTTGCAAGTTTTGAGTCACTTTTATAATTACATTGAGGTTTGATCCCAGTAAAGCTGTAAGTTAACACTGGGGAAGAGCACAGGTTGACTTGCCATGATGTTCCTGTTCTTTACCTACTTCAAACTGATCGATCCAGCTACTCGCAGATACTTGACTGAAGGGAAGTGTCTGGTCTGATTAATATCCTACACACTTCCTGTCTGTGTATGGAGAATTGGTGACAGTGCAGGCAACTGTGTGTGCCTGCTCAGCCTGTTCAACAAGCAATTCAATGAAGGGGGCAGCTGTTAAGGAAAGCTGTGACTGGGGGCTTGGCTGGAAGAGGCATTAAGCATTGGCTGGACATATCCATATGTAAAGGTTTTATTCCCACGCTGTGACAGCATCTAACGTTTACTAAATATTAGAACTAATTAAAACATAATTTTCTGCACAGAAAAGAGGAGGAAGTAGGTGAAGGTTCCTCTACAGAAACACTCTTTTTAAATCAAATATGAGTGTTGCCATAAGTTGGGAAACTTATGGGAAATGGGAACCACCTTCCAACAAAGGGCTTGCTCACATCCTAAACTGTTCTTAAAGGAGAAAACCGGATTACAGGTGGGTACTAGCCCTTCATCAGCCATGGCCATCCACAGAATCCCAGGAGCATGAGACATCCCTTGCTATGCATGCTGTTATCTCCTCAGGGCCCCAGTTCCTGATAACTGTCTCAGCTCTGTCCAGTTCCAGTCCTGTTCTTATACACCCAGGTAGTAAAGATATTGGGTTGAAACACTGTCAAGGTGGTGGCAGGACCCACAGGCATAGAAATTGTACCTCTAGTGATAAGTGAAGACAAAGTTTAAGAGGTTTCCATCAGTTACCTCTGGACTCCTGAGTACTGTCTGGAAGAGAAATTAACACTTACTGTTTGGGAGTGTAAAGAGCAGCCATACTCACGTAACCGTCTCTTTCAATGGTGGCACGGATCTGCTCTGAGCCTGGTGTGATTGTGAACTTAGATTTGCACTTCAATCCATGCGCTAGTGCCTGTTTTGCCACGGCTGCAGAGCGTCCCATGTCCTCATAGCTGGAGTTGGTGCAGCTGCCAATCAAGCCTGTGGTGTTTGACAGAAACAAGGAGGTGGTTTCTGCAGCCTTGGCTCTAGGAAGCTTCTCCCTGACCCATCTCTCAACCGAAAATACAAGGGACAATCACCTTTTCTGCTGACAAGGAATCTAAAATGGTTTCAGATACTAACACTGCCAAGCCTCCCAGCAATATACTGCGGTCACAAGCAGCCCCTTGTCCAGCTTCAGAGGTTGCACAGTCAGAACACACTACCTAGTCACTAATCTGGTTATTGTTTTATGAGATCCGGTTGTCACCTACTTATATTTTAGTTAAGCAAATTACCACAGAGAGGTATTATTCCGCAAAGACAAAGAAGGCTTCAAAGCAAGAGGGCAAGAAATGGAGGAAATTATGAAAAGAAAGCATCCTTTGTTACAGTATGAAGACCACATGAGGGCATACTGTACCGTCCTGACAGCATTCTGGTGCTAACCAGCAAAAAATAAATTCTGTTTCAGTTACAGCTGCTCTTGATCATATTTGTAACACTATCGAATAATGCATTTCCCACTTGGGATGTGGCCTTTACAATTTATTTGCATTCTTTCCATTCCCTGCGTGAGCAACACTTGAGAAGCCAGCTGACAGGTTACCATCCTACAAGTGAGCATGTAAATATCCAAGCCTGCTCTTTAGGACAGCAGGTACTAACTTTACTATGTCCCAAGAGCTCAACAGCCAACTACTGGGAGGACTGACAAACATGGTTCTGACAGATCTTTGCAACAGACAAATCCATGCAACAGACTTTTAACAAAGGTGTTCTTCAACAGGTAACATTCCTGTCAACCCAATCATTCAAAAGTTTACAAGAAGGAAAAGAGACTTGTTTGCCTCTTGAGATTAAAATCCCTCCAACTATCCCAGATCTCATCCCACACACCTAGCCCAGGTGGTCACTACTCTTCCCAGCAAATTCACATGGCCATGAAGAGATGACACTGCAGCAAAGTCAAAGGACATGCAGCAGTAATTAAAGGACTGGATCCCAAGCTATGTGACCAACCGCTTATCCCAAGACAGCAACATTTATGCCACAAGGATGAAAGCAGAGGAAAGAGCAAATACTACCCACCAACTCTGATATCAACAGGCCAGCCCTCCTTTTCTGCCACAGCACCAATATCTGACACAGGGTGCGCCAGGTCTGGTGTGAAAGGTCCATTGATATGCGGTTTCAGCTTTAAGAAACAGTGACAAAGTCAGAAATCAGTGTAGCCAAGAAAAACCCCAAAACACAGCAGCAAATCAATTCCTATCATATCTCTATCTGGAAGCTGCTAAAACAGGATTCTCCTACATGAACACGGGAACAGGAGCTGTCAGTGAAGCAGACCTGAGTATTTTTTATATGTTCTAGCACAGCACCAGAGGTGTCACATCAAACTCCCAGCTTGGTCCTCATTCACACAAAGCAGGGTCACATCACATCCAAGATGGCAAGCAGGAAGGAAGCCTTACCTCACTGAGATTAATTTCTATCACCTGGTCATATTGACAACCAGAATCCGGTACCAAGTGTTGCTGGAATTCATCTGCCAGAGCAGCTATGTCTGGAATAAGAAAGAAGGGAGATTTGAAAAGTGCAGCAAATATGAGGGAAAAGAAAAAACCTCAAACAGCTAAACACAAGGGGTCCACTACATACTTCCCCAGACACTTCATCTACAGACTCCTCGCTTGTGTCAAATGACCCACCAGCCCATGAAAGGTCAGAAGTCACATCAGACACCAGTGTAGGAGGATGCTGCTCCCAAAATACACCTTCACTTGAACCCGCACTTCTACCCTCTTCGATCCCCAAACCCTCTTACCAGCTCGCCCAGTCTTGCCCAAGTATTTCTTCATCCGTGCGTTGTAAGGGAAGATGGATGTGGTAGCTCCGATTTCAGCCCCCATGTTACAGATTGTTGCCATTCCTAGAGGAGAGGGAGAAGAGACCACAGGGTCAATGAGAAAGTCCAAGGCCATCGATTCTCCAAAAGTCCATCCATGGAAAAGACAGCAAAGCCAAGAGACATCACAGCATTACCCACAGAAACCTAATTCTACAGCAGAGAGGACACACTGACTACATAATGGCTGGCTCAGCCCCTAACATTTCTGATCAATACACTGACCAGACTTTTCTGCAAGGAAGGAGCTGAAAGCTACACTGATTCTTGCAGACACTGGAAGGGATGACAGAGAATCCCCGGTCTCCACTGAGCATCAAATATGTTTACAGCAGCGAGCAGTGTCTCTTCTACCTGCAACGAGCATCCTGTCCCTCCCTATCATCTCATTTACCTTTACTGGAAGAGACAGAAATTTGTGAGAAATTTAATGGGTTGAATAAAAAGCTTCCAGTGATGGAACGCAATAAAAAAAAAAATTGCTCACAGCACTGAGATCACCCATGCCTTTCAGGAACACAGTGATGAAGCTGTAGAAGCTGCTGTTTTACATTTAACGAGCTAGAAGCAGATATCACAGGTCAAGTTCCTCTGATTTCACAGAAGAAAAATTCCAAATTGCTCTCAGTTTGTTAAACCAAATATTCCAAATTGTAGCCATGACATGCAAATAGAGAGGAGAAGACCAGCTTGAAGGCTGCACTTCAAGCCAAAAGGAGGGACGCTTCTCATAAGTTGGTCCTAACAAGCATCATTACAGACAACTGCAAATTTTGCTGGTTCAAATTCAGCACCCAAGACCTACAATTAGTAAGACTGCATGGTAAAAACTGCTGCTTTCCGGTCTCCCCTCTGCCTTGCTTTTCTACAGAGCTTTTTCTTTAGCAGCTGTCACACGTGTACCCCCTTCAACCTGTTTCTTTCCTCTACCCACAGCCTATTTTAAGGCAAAATGAATACGTCATCCTTTATCTCTTACATCTCCACCCCCTAAGCATATGCTGGAATACCTCCACCCTTACTCTTATCCTGATGCACCATCTTACAGGATTCTTCACAATTAACCATTCAGTGTTCTCGAAGTCACAAGAAGATTTAACGGAGACAGGTCACTTTTTCACCAAGAGGGAGTACTATTTGTTACACCACTCTCACCTGCTCTCCCAGCTTGTCACATACCAATTGCTTGGCCAGGCAAAGGGAGAACACTTAGTACTTCTTGCTTGGTTCCCTTCCCAGCCTCCACAGACAACACTCAGCTCCAAGAACAATTCACTCAGATAAGAGATTTGTGTTGTCTTACCAGTGCAAGAGATTGAATCCACACCAGGCCCGTGGTATTCGATGATGGCACCTGTTCCACCCTTGACAGTGAGGATGCCAGCCACTTTCAGAATCACATCTTTAGGAGAACTCCAGCCTGAAAGCTTGCCAGTCAGTTTTACACCAATAACCTGAGCAACATTAATGGAAAAAAACCCAATACTGACACCATTTCCTTTCATCAGACAAAACAATTCCTCAGAGTTTTTCCTAAGAATCTGGGTGGTCACAATACCAAAAAGGAGAAAGTCCTGAAATATCAGAACATGTGCACCAGGGCTGAAAACACTGACAAGGCCAACTGAAGGGAGATCACTACTCACCTATTGCTCTCAGTCCCTGAATAAAATGGCTGGAAATGAAAACTCAGAGCTGGCAAGGAATCACAGACTGTGACAGCTGTTTAAGACAGCATGTGATTACAAACAAGACTGTAATGGCATATAGTGCCTTATCTCACCCTTCACATCAAAGATTAGTATTCCTTTTGCTCCTACCTTTGGGCATTTGAGTTCCCAAGGGATTCCTGCCATGACATCTACAGCGTCAGCTCCACCCACACCAATGCAGATTCCTCCTAGGCCACCTCCATTGGGGGTGTGTGAATCTGTGCCGATCAGCATAACCCCAGGGTAGGAGTAGTTCTCCAGAATGATCTGAAAATAAAAATTGATTATTTGCTTGCTTGATTGTTGGGAAAGGAGGGTGAAGACAGCAAGAAAGAAGACAAGAACAAGAATTTAGATTGGTTTGTATTTGCAGATTTCAGCAGCAAGAAAGTAATTGAATTTGTTCTGGACTGTAAATTCACTTGTGTTTCAAACTGCTTGTGAAGGACGTAATGACAGAACAAGGCACCAAGTTTCAGCCCAAGGAACCCTGCTCATCCTGGGATAGTATGAAAATTTTAAAACATTCTCTCCATTTTTTCACTGGAAGACCCCTTCCTTCCAGTTTAGGCTCTTGCTAAGGTGCCACCTTTGTTAGGGCTCAAGAGTCCATTCCTCTGTCTCCAAACCCTTGATCAACTGCTGAGCAAGTAATTTCACCTATCAAATGCTAGCGAGACCTTTCATAGACTTTATGCTCCCACAGCAGTAGAATACCAACGGGCTCCTCCAATCCATGCTGCCAGCCAAAACCTAATCACATAGAAGAACCCCTCACAATACACCAAGAGGCCACCCTTCCCTTACTGCTGCTATTGATTCCATGCAAGACTCTTCAACTACTAGCAAAGCCACAGAACAGTTCTTAATGAAAAATTATGAGTTTTTCTATGGTAGGAAAACAGTAGAGAACTCAAGCTAATGAACTTCTCACTGTGTAGGTGCCATACCAACGTTATGGACATCTTTCTGGGAGGCGCAGAACTTGCAGCATGTGCATTACAGAACAGCTTGGACAAAACTAAAGTGGTCCTTTATTGAGGAGACCAAGGTTTTGCCTCTAGTACTTCCACCTTTATTTGCTTGTAGCTCACGTTAATACAATTGTGTGAGAAATGTCACTTTCAAGGACTCACTTTGCCAGAGTTGGACTCTGAAGCTATACAACACAACCAATTTTCTCCAGCAGGACAAAGTCAGCCACAAGAAAGCTGGTAACCCCAGCACGAGCTATGTTGCCACGTGACAGACATTACAAGTGGTTTCAGAACACAAATGACCCGAGGTGTTCCCACAACCTTTTGGAGAGTTCACCTGTTCTACTTCCTTTCTCTGTTGCGTCACACCAAGTTAAAGTAACCTTAATAACTCATTCTGTAGCTAAGAAAACATAGCAAAGACCTCTTGACTGCACCTGGTTACAAGTTCCATTCTCCTCTCCACTCCTTTTGCTTCGTGCTACACTGCAATTTTTACTGCCTGCGACTCAGAGGAACAAATGAAAAATGTCTACTGAACCCACAAAGCAAATCAACCAAGAGCAAGTTAGGGAAATCCTGACAGAGTTGTTGGTTTTGTAAAATAAAAAGCCTCATTAAGTGGTAAGTTACCTTGGGAGAGTCATATTCTTTTAAGGTGCAAGTGCTATAACAAGAGAATCTCATACTTGGAAACTGTTTTGCATTTTATTCAGTTCACATAGCAACTTCTTATATGTCACCATTCTTGAGTACTTAAAGTAAGCTGCTCTGGTGTCCTTACATATTCTCCTGGTTTTTATGGAACCAAACACATAAGAAATAACCCTAAAAAAAAGTATGTTCCCAAAGCTGCTTTCCTTCCCACCAAAAGCAACTCCCATCAGCCCTATATAGCCAGCTTCATGGCATCACCTTACTATCCCAATCGTACCAAGAGGAGCTAGCCTACAAGCAGTTAAGCTATTTCAAGCTTCTGTGATTCACATGGCATGCTGTTGGCCCTACATAATCACATATCAGGTTACACTTTGCCCAAAATAAATTTTAAGAAAAACCACTGTTGTCAAGATAACAGAGAGAGAAAGCAAGAAACCCCACCTGCCTCAAGGAAAGCAAGTTGTTTCCCTAAGCTGGTTAAACTCCCTAAAGGTTTGCACTTGAGCTCTCTCTTCACCAGACGGTAAAAGAGCCACAGCATGTTCAAAGATTGCAAACACACACTGTACCTGGTGAATGATTCCTGACCCAGGTTTCCAGAATCCCACTCCATACTTGGCACCAGCTGTTGCTAGAAAGTTGTACACCTCCTGGTTTATGTCCTGTTCATACAGGGAAATGCATGGCATTAGTGACACATTTTGTTCTTACATACATCAAGAGCTCATTCAAATACATTCCCTTCCCTCCCATGTCTGTAGCTTGCTCCACAGTTTTGCAGCAGCTAGAGGGAGGTGCACATCACTCTTTCAAAACCAAAAGGGATCAAGACTGTTTGCCAGCCAGTTGTAACACGCCATTTAATTTCATCCAACTTGTAGCTCTACTAAAGCATCTTTTTTCAGTTTCCAATTTGAACTAGCACAAGGGAAATAGTGCAATTAAAGGAAAATCCTGCCAATAAGGCATTTTAAAATGCTCTACTTATTTCTTGTATTCTCAGGATATTTTCCAATCTGTTTCCCTCTCTTTCTCTAACCCCTCCTTCCTTCTCTGCCAGCTGTTCCTTTTGCTTTACAGATGTTTTGCAGGCATTTCAAACCCCTTAGATAAATCCTTCAGCTTTATTTTTACAGATTAAGAAAGGGAACTAGAAGTTGCTCGCTGCCAGGGGAGTTGGTGGGTGTAATTTCTTATTGTACCAAGTCCCCTGTTTAAGACTCACACAATGCTGCCTTTCTTGCTGTACTATAACCATTATTGATGGAGGTCACACTGTGAAAATTTCTTGTGAGAATAACCATGGTTGCCAAGGAAGTATGACACTATTATGTCCTGATAGTTCTTGGCAGAGGAGTGGCAGAGCAGATAAGATAAGCACTAGGAGGAGAGAGTTTCTTAAGGACTGTTCTCATGCAGCTAGGCCTCAGAATAAAAAGAAAAGGGGAAACTGCAGATAATGGAAGAATTGTCTCAGCACACATTTGCTGAAGTTTCCCATGAGGCAGCAGCAGTTCTTTAAGCCTCGTTTTCCACTGGGAGTCGGGTTACTTCACTCTGTTTGTGCATCCCTCCCCCAGTAAAGCACGCTGATGTGCCAGGAGCAGATCCAAACCACCCTCCAGCCTGCCAGCATTCATTGTGTGCCAACTGGCAGTAGCAGAAGCAGAACCCAGTCAGAAGAAGGCAGGACCTTTACTTGCTCTGCTCAGAGTGGATGGCAAAGGGGGGACTCAGCTCAGCGCTACAGTGAATATAATTGCACTACAGAGAACAAATGCAGGAATAGGGGGAAGGGGAAGACTGGAGATGAAGGGAAGAAACTAAACTGTCTTATTTAGTAAGTCTCACATTCTTAATCGCACAACTTGGGCACAACTTAGGACTGAGACAAGCGGAACAAGAATTCCCCAAATTCACTCCTGAGTGGTATAAGTTGCTTTGCTGTGGCCTGAAGAAGGAAGCCAGAAGCAGTTACTTCAACATCAGGAGTTTCTGAGAATAGATATGGACTAAAATCTTAAAAGCAGATGAGCCCCCACAAACTGTTTACTGTTTGTAAATTTTGGCCTCAACGTCCAAGGCACAATTCCTCCTGGCTCTGACAATGGACTTAGGCTAGGTCCACTTGGCACAACAAGAGTTCCCCCTCCTTCCTGCTATGCTAAGAGAGGTTCTGCCTTGGCAGATGCATTGTGGTACGCAGGACAGAGGTGAATGTATCTACACCTAATGGAGGAATGAGCAGTAAAACAGTGAGTGGAAAATTGAAAATTTAAAATGTAAAAAAGGCAGTGAGTCAGCAGTTGACATTGAAATTCCAAAATAAAAACCAAAATCCTCCATGCTTTTATACACATTTATACCTACCCTCGCTAGCCCTGAAAGCTGCACATGTTTCTGTTAGTGTTCTTCAGCTAATCACTAGCAAATGGTGATTAGCTGAAGAACATTAACAGGAGACACCAGTGCAATGCAGACACATGTTCAGGAAGTTTTTCACAGTGCCATAGCGCAGCATAAAGAGCATAACCCTCTAGAGTAATCTGTCTTCCTTTTTTTTTCCCCCTGTAGAAATTGATTTTTCCTCTTCCCATAGCTGAAATAGCTTCTCACTCTCCAGAACCTGGGCTTCCATCATTAGCCGATTAAGACTAGCTCTCCCTACACTCATGGTCCTTTAAACTGCATAATGGATGAATCTCAGATGAAAAACTCACAAAGATCTGCTTACTCTGTTTCTTTGTTGCATCTGACCTATCTACAGAGCTGAGCACCACAGGCAGTCTGTTACCATATCTGATTCATGGCTGTCCTCTGGGAAAAATAATAATAAAATCTCTTCCCTAGTCTGGAAAGAGGCTTTCAAACAGACAGAATTTAAGTCTTTGCAAATAGTGACCTTGGCTCTTTGAAGATCCTTTTCACCACCTGACTGGGCTTCGATGAGGTGATCACAGTGGATGGTGGAAGGTACAGCCACTTTTGGCAGCCCGCTGCTGATGAACTGCAGCATTGCCATCTGAGCAGTGGCATCCTGCATGGCCACGCGGTCTGGCCGTAAGCGCAGATAGGTCTTGCCCCGCTCAATCTCCTGCTTGGCTGGGTCATCCAGGTGTCCATATACAATCTTCTCAGACAAGGTCAAGGGACGGTCAAGCCTGGGGAGAAGAATTTTAGTATCTGCATCTTGTATGGTTCAACATTTGCCCTTTTAAGCATGTAACAGAATGCTTCCCTAGATCACTCAGACTGTTAAGACCTATTAACACAGAGAAACCTGCATGCTCTTCTTACAGCACTAAAATAGCAACTGGCAGCCGGCTAAAACAAGGGCTCAGTTCAGAAAGTTCTAAAGGATATGGATTGATGTCACTTTATGCTTTCTTTTATAATCTTCCTACACAGTAAAAGAAACACTGACTCTGCTCATTTCACGAGTTATACCTCAGGACAGCAAAGGTGGAGGTGAGACAGAGGTCAGACTCAACTCACAAATACCAGATCCCACAGCAAGTGAGTACAACTAAGCGGAGTTTCATGACCTCAGACCTTTCATCCTGCAGCTGCATCAATTGAGGAACCTATTTATGTCAGTGGTGAGATCTTCTGAGAAGTAACTAAGTAGATAAAATGTGTTGAAATGAGAGCTACCAGGTTTAACAAGGGACACAAAGACTCAAGGACATATCATACAAACCACTGCCGAGGTCAGTGGCG